>NC_057808.1:72819824-72839812 GCF_018294505.1 Triticum aestivum | reverse complement strand
TTTGACATATGCAACGATATTATTTTTTAAATTTGTATATAACAAATCACAATCCAATCATTTAAAAAATGTTATATTTGCATACAGTATTTGTTCTTGACGATGCCCGGCCTGCATCCTCGCCGTGGACCCGTTCGCGACGACGTCCTGCTTCAGAGGAGCCATGTCCGGGACTGGGCTCCGCCGGGCTGGAAGTGGGAGGTGCTACCTTCAGGGGGGCGCCGCTTGGTGAGGAACCCGGCCCCGGGTCCCGCTGTCGACCCGGAACTCCTTTGGTGGCGTTCGCGTGGGCCACTTTCGGTGCGGAGGGAGCCGGCCCCGCCGGAGGTGGTACGTCGTCATGTTAGGGAGGAGGACGAGCACGTTCGTCGCTACATGGCTGCTATGGACGTCAGGTTCTCCAATACCTGGCAGGTTCTTTGGGGATCTCACCCGAGCTATGGTCCTATGATGGTTCCTTCTCTTTGGGTGTCCACCTCCCGCGCCTCAGGAACCACGACTGAACTAGATTATTCTGTAGTATTCGATCTATATTAGCTAGCTAGCTAGTGATGTATTCGATAATATTCGAGATGATGTATTCGAGATTATATATATTATTCGATAATATTCGAGATTATATATTATTCGATAATATTCGAGATTATATTCGATGATGCATATTATGTACTATGATTCAATTTTTCCTTATTGATTGCATGCATTGTAATTTGAATACTAAATTGTTTTATATTTCTTCTGGATTAGTTAAATAAAAGCTATGGCAGACAATACCGGCGGAGAAGGAGAAGAGGCCCTGTTCGAGATCATACGCTCCCCTTGCCGGCCAGATGATCAGAATGAAGAAGATGACGGCTCCTAATATCTAAACAATACCGGGGAGGGTGATATGATATTCGATCAAGACGACCAAATTGATGAAGTCCAGAACTATGATTATGATGATGAAGAAAATGTTGATCTTGAAATAACAAAGACCGGCGAGGTATATTTATACAAGCAGGCATCTGGTGATCATCACATGTTTTAAATGATTTGTATATATATTAATTTACCGATCTTTCTTCTTTCAGCCCTCTGGATCGAGCAAATCTTCTACATGCAGCAGGACAGTGCGAGGCCCGGCCAAAAAGTTGAAGGAGGGCGTAAAGTACAACATCGATGCCATCAAACCTAATGGCGAACCAAGCGAGACTAAGAAGAATGCGAACAAGTTCGTTCGTCAGTGCAAAGTTCTTGTGAAGAACCAACTCCCGATCTCCATTCAAGAATGGAAAGAGCCAGCAAAGCAACGTCCAGATCTTACTTTTGTCGACCAAAGAGAAAAAGATCGGCTTTGGGAATATCTCATGGAACATTTCACCCTACCAGATCATTTCACAAATGCAGATGTGCAGAAAGTCAAGGAAGCTGCTCTTAGGAAGATGGCAATTGCATTCAACACCCACAAGTATATGGGCCAAGTACGTCGAAGGAGAAAAGAAGACACCAGAATTCACAGGAACACTGGAGAAGCAAAGAGATCACTGGCCCGCTTTCGTGAAATTCAAGGAATCGGAATTATCTAAGGAACGATCAAGAATAAACAAGATCAATACCGCAAAAAAGGAGCATTTCCATACATTGGGGCCAGGTGGCTACGCGGTGGCCCGGCCTAAGTGGGATAAGTCTGAGCAACGAATGTTGGATGCAGGGGTCACTCCAGTTACATTGAGCTGGCCGGAAAGGTGCAGGACTTGGTTCTATTGCCATGGGGGGTGTTGGACCCAAAGACATGCCAGGTTTTGAAGAAGGCAAGTCTTAAAGGAGCCGGCGACAACATACTTGTTGCAATAGAAGAGGCTCGAACAGGGGTGTTCATGCCCAACAGAGAGAACGACGAGCTTATGCGCGCCCTGGGAAATCCTGAACACCCGAGAAGAACACGAGGCAAAGGCGTTGTTCCGTTGTATGAGGGGTTTTGTCGTGGAATTGTCACGGCAGATGTCCTCGAGCTAGGACTTAGTCGTGGAGCCATCGCAGCCAGGAGGTTTGAAGGGGTTACGCGGGACAAGGAACACGAGGGTTTATACTGGTTCGGCCCCTTGCGGTGAAGGTAAAAGCCTACGTCCAGTTTGGGGTGATATTGATTAGGGTTACGATCGCCAGGGAGCTAAACAGCTATCCCCGGCTCTCGATGAGGTTATCGTCGCCTTTAAACCGCTGCCGGGTCCTCCCTTTATATAGGGAGGCTGACGCCCAGCAGCCCTTAGAGTCCCGGCCGGCTCATAAGAGCGTCCGGCTCGGACTCTGAACAATACTTGCCTTACACTACAAGCCTACTATAACAATGATTGTAACTTCGGGCTTTAAGCCATATACGGGTCTCATCCCATCTCTGGCCCATCATCTTGAAACTTAGCTCCGGGCTTCTGGCAATGACCCTTAGAGTAAACCGGCCCTCCTGGCGGGTGACTCCAAGGTCTATATCCTCAACATTAGGCCCCAGCTTGACTTGAGCCGGCTCGTGTCAATCTTCAATTCCGCAGACAGAAAAAATCTCCGGCTTACCTTTCATGTGAAGGCCATAACCCGGAGTGACGTCATCCTCTGGACTCCGGATAATCCGCCGTGACGTCATCCTCCATTAAGCCCGTTTTTTACTCCGCCAGATCCGCAATGGATCTTTGCTTTTACTGTCATTCTGAAAATCGAGGCGCCGTGAGGGGGAGATAACCACGCCGTGGCCTCCTTGAATCCCGCGCCCACTTATGACTCTGCCTTATAAATAGGCCGGCCCAGCACTTTCTTCTCACGCTCCCCTTCTTCCTCCTCGCGCCATCGCTCTTCTGCCCAAGCTCTGCCACTGCCGCCGCCGTCGCTCCCTCGTCCATCATCAACCCGGCCGCTGCATCACCCTGACTCGGACCAGATAACGGCGGCGACTTCCGCTCTTCCCCAACTCCGGTGAGTCCCCTCTGCCTTACTAGAATAGATCTGTGATAGAGTTCGTCTGTGTTCTTCATGTTCGTCACCATAGCCACAAGTTTCAGTAGCTCCTGTAGTCACTGCCCCCGTTGATCTTAACTCTTCGTAGAACCCCTGCGGTAGATATTTGAGATCCATTCCACCTGCGAAAAATCCTCTTTTTACTGCTTAAGAACCATGTTCCACCTTAAGAACTTCTCCTGCTTCTGTTTTTTAGGTCTAGAAAATTTTCATTTCGCCCGACCATTTTGATCCGAAAAAGTTACTGCAATATGTGAAATCCGTTTTACCACACTTAGTAAAAACTGCAGCCCTTGAACCTTGGCGGCTTATATTTCCGACTTAAAGAAAACACGCGCCGTAGAACTTTCCGGTTTAAAGAGAACCATGCTCTGTAGAATCCTCCGACTTAACTGCAGTAAGCCGTAGATGACCAATTTATCCTGAAAGCCCCGACGGCTTAGATAACCCACCGTATCAATATATATCATTAGTCCCCTTCATAAGCCGTCATTGTAGTTTGAATGATAATCTCCGGCTTATAATTAACCCGGACACTTTTCTCTTTATCATAGACCACCAACCGTCACCATGCCTCCCAAGGCTCCCATCACTTGCAACTGGATGAGATCCAACGTCACTGATGAGACCCTGGCCAACTTTGTTAAGTCCGGATATCTGCCCAAGAAGGAAGTGATGTCCTACCGTGCCCCTGATCCGTCAGAAGAAAGACCACGGCCGAGGGATGGGGAGGTAGTAATCTTTGCGGACCACATGAGCCGGGGCTTCGCACCACCCGGCTCAAAATTCTTCCGGGATGTGCTCAACTTCTTTGACCTTCGACCTCAGGATATAGGACCCAACTCCGTATCCAACATCTGCAACTTCCAAGTCTTTTGCGAAGTATACCTTGGAGAGGAGCCCAGTTTACTGCTTTTCAGAGAACTGTTCTACTTAAACCGCCAGAATGAGTGCGCAAACGGTCCAAGTCTGGAATTAGGCGGCATCTCCATCCAACGGCGCAGGGACTGTCTATTCCCTTACGCAGAGCCGCCAAGTCACCCCAAGGACTGGAATATGACTTGGTTCTACTGCCAAGACACGTCCCCGGCTGACGAGAGCCCGCTGCCCGGTTTTTGCCCAACACGCCTAGAGCCGACTCATCCGCTATCCGACAAGCTGACTGCCACGGAACGCCAGCCTCTGCTTCCAACGATCAATAAGATCAAGGCTCTGCTAGGCAACGGTCTGAACGGAATAGACCTGATCCGGGTCTGGATCTCATGGCGGGTGATCCCATTGAGCCGTCGCCCCGGCTTAATGTGTGAGTACACCGGGCGAAAGGATGACCCGCAGAGGCACAGTCGCAATGATCTTCCAGAAGACGTTGCCGAAGAAGAAACCAAGGCTCTGTTAAACGAGAGCCTGGCAGACTGTGGAAGAACCGGGCTAGCCCCGTTCTGCAAGACCAATCCAGCCCCAGCGGTAAGCCGCTGACTTTAACCTTTCCACTTCTTTTACATGTCTCCTTGCTCTGAACCATTTTAAGAGTTCATTACTGTATTTCTCAGGCTGATGATAAATTCTGGCGGGTCAAGTATGACCATGAGGCGGCCAAGAAGGCGAGGAAGGCGAAGAAAGCCGCCAAGAAAGCCGCCCCTCGCAAAAAGGGAAGCAGACCCACTGCTTCGGAGCTGCTGCAATTAAGCGACAGCTCCGAGTCAGAGGTAACCCTTAAACCTTTAAACTCTTGCCATATTTGTCGTTTGCTGTTGTCCGCCTTATCAACATTTTGCTTACTGACAGGATGACACCGGTGCCAGTAACCCGGTGATTGAAGAGGTAACCTCACTTTCCTCCGACTCGGAGCCTTTGCCACAGCTGAAAGTCCGAAGAGTAACCCAGAAAGTAAGCTTTTCTCATCCATTAGCTCATCAAGACCCTCAATTTCTTTTGAAGCAACAGGTTCATGAAAGCCGGCATCACACCCGGGCCCGCAAGGACACCGACCTCTCCGCCGGGTTACCCGACGCAACAAGGAAGCGTCGTACTGAGGTTTTTTCTCACCTGTACCCTTTTCATCCGTTGACGGGTGTCATCCGTCAGCCACTCAACTCTTCTGACTCCAATTACCAGGAGACCTCCCCCTCTTCGGGTGACTCCATGCAGTCAAGTCTGCCGGCCTTCAAAACTGCACCCGGGTAATAACAATCTCCTTACATTATCTGTCTGTACTTACTCTTTGTATACCTAACACTTCTGTCTTTTCAGTGCCCAGGCAAAGCTCACCAAAAGAGCAAAGAAGACCAGGTCAGTCGGAGTGCTAGACTTGCCTGAGCCGGAGACGACGGCTCAAGAGCCGCCAGCCGCCTCCGCCCCCGAAGCCACCATTCCCATGGACACAGCGCCTCAAGCCCCTGCCCCGACCACCAAGACAACGACCGAAGCGTCAGCTAACCCGGAGGCCTCCGGCTTAGCCCCACTAACTAACGACCCGGACGTGGTAATTACCCGGACGGAGTATGTTGAGCCGGGGAGGCCGACCGCGCTGGCCAAATGCTCCGCGAAGGGGGAGTTGCTGCAACCCCACCGGGTGAATCTGGATCTCTCCAGCTACACCGACTTAAGCATTGGAGAGCTAGTCTCAGGCTACATCAGCCAAGTTCACAAGAGCCGGGACGCCGAGATCGCCATGGTCAACCAGATCCAACAAAAATCTGAGGTAACCTTCTGCTGTCTTCTGACTTTCTGCATAGTGATCCTTGTCATGCTAGCCCCCAAGTCTATAACTTATACTTGAATATGTTGTAGACTTAGATTCCGGTGTAACTGAACCGGCAGTACATAGATGGAGACGTTCAATATGCATTAGCCCCCAAGTGCCAAGTGTCTTTGCTTGGAAAGTGCTTGGGACTTATATAATGACTGTTAATAACCCGGAAATATATGCAGGCTGCTGGCAAGAAATTTGAGTCGGACCTTGCGGATCTCAAGAGCCGGCTAAAGATACAAGAGATGGAGACCCGGAAGGCAAACGCCAAGTTTGTCTCCAGCATCGCCGCTCAGGAGAAACTGAAGACCGAATTCGATGCTGAGCGGAAGGCCTGGGCTGAGGAGAAAGCCGCACTGGTGACCCGGGCAGAACAGGTGGAGAAGGCCCTCATTGAGAAGACCGCTGAGCTCTCCGGCCTAAAGCGCCAGGTTTCCCAAATGGTGGCCGCTATCTTCGGTAAGTCGCCTCGCCGGCTTTCATCAAGTCTGTATATGTTATGATTCATCCTTGTCACCGGCTTATCTGACCTTTATTAAACAGGTCCCAGGAGTGCCAACCTCAACCAGAGCGTGGTCACCAAGTTAAAGGCCGTGTACACCCTGGTGGAACAACTCTACACCGGGTCACAGCGCGCCTTAGCTGTGGTGGCCCTATCCAATGAGGTGCCAACCCATCTGGCCGAAGTCCTGCGCCGGCTCGCTGTTCTGCCACAGCGGATCCAGGAGCTACGCCGAGCCTCCGCAAGATCCGGAGCAATTGCCGCGCTGAGCCGGGCCAAAGCATTCCTGCCGGAGCTAGACCCGGCAGACATCGCCCTGGGTTACCCAAGCCTGAAGGAAGACGGCTCCGCCTTCGACCAGAAGGACTTCGCGGCATGTGTGAAGGCTGTACGCCCGGTGGCCACCATCATCGGGAACGAAACCGACTTAACCAAGTATCAGCCGGGGTACAACGCGGAGAATCAGAGGATTCCAACCCCTCGCTATGAAGCTCTTAGTCTGATTCCTCCGGCTCGCCAGCACACCTTCGCCCCCGAGATTGACCCGGCCGGGTTAATTGACGAAGAAGCCCAGTTCGAAGCTCTCAGCGGCATTGACTGGAAGTCGTCAGCCTTCGAGGTCTTGGGATCAGCCGGAGCAGAAGACGAGCCGGGGACTTCGACTCAGCAGGCGTCATAAAGCGGCTCGCGGTTCACCGAACAAGGCTCCACCCTTGAGACTTTGAAGGATTTTGTAATAGAATAGGTGCAACAATTTATCTCTGCCGTGCCATCGTGCATGTAATGAATGCTGAAATCCCTTGAAGTTATCCTTTTGGTGTTCCTCTGGGTCATAATTATCCCTTTGTCCTTCTCAACCTTAAAAAGTGCCTTTAAGTATCTGCATAGAAAGGCAAATCACAAGTCTCAAGGCGACTTACCACCCTGAGAATCAAGTGTTTGAAATGGATAACCCGGAATATGAATCAAAAAGGACTGGTCCTTAGTTACATTCTGAACATAGCCGTGATAACACACTTAACAGCCTGTAAGCATACTCCGGATTAAATAACCCGGGTAGCACGGTCGGTATCTTAACTCTAATTGACTTGCCTTGATGACATCCATGATGTTCAATTAACAAGATAAACCCAAAATTAAGCCGGCAAGTGAAACCCGGCCATGCACACTTTGTCATAATTAGAGTAAACTTGCGATAAATCAGAACTTAGGGGCTTCCAGTTCGAATACGACCAGAGACCCAGCCCAAAAGGGGTTAAGCCAAGATTCGGATACGATCATATGGCCCCTTAGTGGGTGTGGCGATGCTAATCAAGAGGGTACCGACAGCTATGTTCTCTTTGGTTCGAATACGACCCATGTTTGAACAGGAAGCCCCCAAGTGATTCTTAAAATTGTTTAACGACGCTGATTCGAATACGATCCACGTCGGTTCTCAGAGGGGTTAAACTGTGATTCAAATATGACCAAAGTTAACTTCCCAAGGAGCTCGGCACTTTGCCAATCAAGTGGGTATCGACAGCTATGTTCTCTTTGGTTCGAATACGACCCATGTTTGAACAGGAAGCCCCCAAGTGACCTTACTGCTTACGGCTAGACTCAAATTCGATCATAAGCCGGACCCTCCTTTAAATCAGCATGTAAAAAATAACACACGCATAATTGGAGGAGGAAAAGGGACAGAGGCCCTGCTTTATTGCTTATCATAATATATACATGTCTGAGATAAATATGTACACCACGAGAGCCGGTAGCTCAAGTGTAGTAAGGCCGAAGCTGAGCTATCTTCCACGGCCGACGGGTCTCCTCCTCAGATTTACGCGAATCTTTATGTTCCTGAATATCAATGAGGTAATATGACCCGTTGTGCAAGTTCTTACTGACCACAAAGGGCCCTTCCCAAGGTGGGGATAACTTGTGTGCATCTGTTTGATCCTGGATGAGCCGGAGCACAAGGTCGCCTTCCTGGAAGACCCGGGATTTGACCCGGCGGCTATGATAACGGCGCAGGTCTTGTTGGTAAATCGCTGAACGGGCTGCTGCCACATCACGCTGTTTGTCCAACAAGTCCAGAGCATCTTGGCGCGCCTGTTCATTATCCGTCTCAACATAAGCCGCCACACGAGGTGAATCGTGACGGATGTCGCTGGGGAGGACTGCTTCTGCTCCATAAACCATGAAGAAAGGCGTGAAGCCAGTAGACCTGTTAGGAGTAGTGTTGATGCTCCATAAGACGGAGGGCAACTCCTCCACCCAACAACCCGGCGTCCGTTGCAAAGGGACCAAAAGCCGGGGTTTGATGCCCTTCAGAATCTCCTGGTTAGCTCTCTTTGCTTGACCATTGGATTGGGGATGAGCCACTGAGGAAACATCAAGTCGGATATGCTCTCGTTGACAAAACTCTTCCATAGCGCCCTTGGATAAATTGGTGCCATTGTCAGTTATGATGCTGTGCGGAAAACCGAAGCGGAAAATCACCTTTTTCATAAATTGAACCGCTGTGGCTGCATCGCACTTGCTAACAGGCTCAGCCTCCACCCACTTCGTGAATTTGTCAACTGCCACCAAGAGGTGGGTCTTCTTATCCTTGGACCGTTTAAAAGGCCCAACCATATCAAGCCCCCAGACCGCAAAGGGCTAAGTGATCGGGATCATCCTCAACTCCTGAGCCGGCATGTGAGCCCGTCGTGAGAACCGTTGGCAACCATCACACTTACGGACCAAGTCCTCGGAATCAGCATGAGTCGTCAGCCAATAAAAACCATGACGGAAAGCCTTGGCCACAAGAGATTTTGAACCGGCATGATGGCCACAATCCCCTTCATGGATCTCGCGCAAGATCTCTTGACCTTCCTCAGGGGAGATACAACGCTGAAATGCCCATGAAACACTGCGATGATGCAACTCGCCATCAATGACAATCATTGACTTAGCCCGCCGGGTTATTTGCCTGGCCAGAGTTTCATCCTCAGGCAACTCTCCCCGGGTTATATAAGCCAGATATGGCATTGTCCAGTCTGGTATGACATGAAGAGCCGCCACCAGTCGTGCCTCCGGGTCAGGGATAGCCCAGTCCTCTTCTGTAGGCAACTTAACCGAGGGGTTATACAGGACATCCAGGAAAGTGTTAGGCGGCACCGGCTTTCGCTGAGAGCCTAGCCGGCTTAAAGCATCAGCCGCCTCGTTCTTCCTGCGATCAATGTGCTCCACTTGGTATCCCTGGAAATGCCCAGCAATGGCATCAACCTCTCGGCGATAAGCCGCCATGAGAGGATCCTTAGAATCCCAAGTGCCTGATACTTGTTGAGCCACCAAGTCTGAGTCACCAAAGCACCTTACCCGGCTTAAGCTCATCTCCTTGGCCACCCGAAGACCGTGGAGCAAAGCCTCGTATTCAGCCGCATTGTTAGTGCAAGGAAACATCAACCGTAGCACATAATGGAACTTGTCACCTTTAGGGGAAGCCAATACAACACCAGCCCCCGAGCCCTCCAACTGTCTGGACCCATCGAAGTGGATAGTCCAATAAGTGTTATCCGGCTTTTGCTCAGGCACCTGAGACTCCGTCCAATCATTGATGAAATCCACCAAAGCCTGAGATTTAACAGCAGTGCGCGGCACATATTTGAGGCCATGAGGTCCAAGTTCTATAGCCCACTCAGCAATTCTCCCTGTAGCCTCTCTGTTCTGGATAATATCACCAAGAGGGGCAGAACTGACCACAGTGATGGGATGACCCTAAAAATAATGTTTGAGCTTCCGGCTCGCCATGAACACACCGTATACGAGCTTCTGCCAATGCGGGTACCGCTGCTTGGACTCAATGAGCACCTCGCTGACATAATAAACCGGCCGCTGAACCGGATGCTCCTTACCCGCCTCCTTGCGCTCCACCACAATAGCCACGCTGACGGCTCATGGGTTTGCCGCTACATATAGTAGCAAGGGCTCCTTATCAACCGGAGCAGCAAGGACGGGGGGCTCTGCCAGTTGCTTTTTCAAATCCTCAAAAGCGGTATTAGCTGCATCATTCCAGACAAAGTTATCAGTCTTCTTCATCAACTGATATAGGGGCATAGCCTTCTCACCCAAACGGCTTATAAACCGGCTTAAAGCAGCAATGCGACCCGCCAAACGCTGAACGTCATTTATACATGCCGGCTTAGCTAGGGAGGTGATAGCCTTGATCTTCTCCGGGTTAGCCTCAATGCCTCTGTCAGAAACCAAGAAGCCCAATAGTTTGCCTGCAGGAACACTAAAAACACACTTGGCCGGGTTAAGCATCATTTTGTAGACCCGGAGATTATCGAAGGTTTCTCTTAAGTCGTCTATTAGGGTTTCCTCCTTGATGGATTTAACCACAATATCGTCCACGTAAGCGTGAACATTGCGCCCGATCTGTTTATGAAGACAATTCTGTACACAACGCTGGTAAGTCGCCTGTGCACACTTGAGTCCAAAAGGCATAGACACATAGCAGAAGGCTCCAAAGGGAGTGATGAACGCCGTCTTCTCCTGGTCCTTAACTGCCATCTTAATCTGATGATACCCAGAATAGGCATCCAAGAAACTTAAGCGTGCACAACCTGCCGTAGCATCAATGATTTGATCAATACGGGGGAGAGCAAAAGGATCAGCCGGACACGCCTTGTTCAAGTCCGTGTAGTCCACACACATCCGCCAGGTGCCGTTCTTCTTGAGTACGAGCACCGGGTTAGCCAACCACTCCGGGTGAAAAACCTCAACAATGAACCCGGCTGCCAAGAGCCGGGCCACTTCTTCACCAATAGCTTTCCGCCTCTCTTCGTTAAACCGTCGAAGGAACTGTCTGACCGGCTTAAATTTTGGATCAATATTGAGAGTGTGCTCAGCGAGTTCTCTAGGTACACCTGGCATGTCGGAAGGTTTCCATGCGAAGATGTCCCTATTCTCACGGATGAACTCGATGAGCCCGCTTTCCTATTTCGGGTCCAGATTTGCACTGATGCTAAACTGCTGAGACGAGTCACCTGGAACAAAATCAACAAGTTTAGTCTCATCAGCTGATTTAAATTTCATTGCTGGTTCATTCTCTGTGGTTGGCTTTTTCAGAGAGGTCATATCTGTTGGGTCAACATTGTCTTTATAAAATTTCAACTCTTCTGTAGCGCAAACAGACTCTGCATAAGCTGCGTCACCTTCCTCGCACTCCAGAGCCACCTTCCGGCTGCCATGAACCATAATGGTCCCGTTGTGACCCGGCATCTTGAGCTGTAAGTACACATAACACGGCCGTGCCATGAACTTGGCGTAAGCCAGCCGTCCGAATATAGGGTGGTATGGACTTCTTATCTTGACCACCTCAAAGGTCAACTTCTCCACCCTGTAGTTGTTCTCATCACCAAAAGCCACTTCCAGTTCGATCTTGCCGACTGGATAAGCCGACTTACCGGGTACCACACCATGGAAGATAGTATTTGACTGGCTGAGGTTCTTATCGACTAGCCCCATACGACGGAATGTCTCATAATAGAGGATGTTGATGCTGCTGCCTCCATCCATGAGTACCTTTGTGAACTTATAGCCTCCCACCTGAGGAGCCACCACTAAGGCCAGGTGGCCCGGGTTATCCACCCGGGGGGGTGATCCTCCCTACTCCACACTATGGGCTGCTCAGACCACCGTAAGTAGCGTGGAACCGCCGGCTCAACAGCATTAACAACCCTCTTGTGAAGCTTCTCGTCTCGTTTGCACAAACTAGTGGTGAACACATGATACTGTCCACCGCTAAGCTGCTTCGGGTTGGTCTGATAACCCCCCTGCTGCTGTTGATGACCCTGACCAGACTGTTGATTAAAGCCCCCTTGACCGTTCTGAGGACCGGAATTTGAACCGCCGCCTGGGCCATGAAAATCGCCGGCGCCTGAGCCGCCACCCGGACCATTGTAGTTTTTAAAGGCCTTCATGATAGCACAATCCTTCCACAGATGAGTTGCTGGCTTCTCTCTAGAGCCGTGTCTCGGGCAAGGTTCATTCAACAGCTGCTCCAGAGAAGGTCCTGACCCGCCGCCTCGGGGAGGGGGCCTCCCCTTGCGTCGCTGGTTATTACCTTGAGAGTTGGTGTTGGCTACGAACTCCAGGCTGCCATCCGCCTTACGCTTGCCTCCTCCTTGGTTCCCCGGGTTAAACTGAGGACCCTTGCCGTTGCCATTCTTCTTTCCCTTCCCTGCCCTTTCATCGTCTGAAGGGGGATCCTTGGTACCATCGGAATCGGCGTACTTGACAAGAGCCGCCATTAGGGTACCCATATCGGTGCAGTCGCGCTTGAGCCGCCCAAGCTTCATCTTAAGGGGCACAAAGCGACAGTTCTGTTCCAACATTAAGACTGCAGAGCCGGCATCCATCTTATCTGATGAATGTATGATCTCCTTGACCCGGCGAACCCAATGGGCCGTGGACTCGCCCTCCTGCTGCTTACAATTAGTCAAATCCACAATTGACATAGATTGCCTGCAGGTATCTTTGAAGTTTTGAATGAACCGGGCTTTCAGCTCAGCCCAAGACCCAATGGAGTTCGGTGGTAGCCCTTTTAACCACGTGCGGGCAGTCCCATCTAACATCATGGTGAAATATTTGGCCATGGCCGCCTCACTGACCTCCAGCAATTCCATGGCCATCTCATAACTCTCAATCCAGGATCCAGGCTGTAAGTCCGCTGTATAGTTAGGCACCTTCCTAGGGCCCTTGAAGTCCTTAGGCAGACGTTCATTACGGATGGCTGGTACCAAACAAGGGACACCCCCGGTCCTAGTAGAAATTCCCACATCAACGGACGTCGTTGGATACACCGGGGGGGTCTGGTAAGCCGTCAATTGAGGCGCCTGCTCTGCCTCTCGCCGCGCTTGGTCTGTTGCGTAGAAGGCTCCATTATGAGCCGGGCCATGGCCAGGGGGCGGGTCATGGCGTCGCACATTACTTGAACCGGTTGCTGAGACCATGTGCCGGCTGTAACTCGGGCTCTGGCCTGGACGAGGGGTTGAGTGGATCCTGTCACGGCTATAGGAGTACGCCTCTTGCTGTGCTAGTGCCGTCTGCAGGAGTTCCCTGACCCGGCGGGTTTCGATGGCCGCCGGAGAATCACCGTCAACGGGGAGAGCCGCCAGCCGTGCTGCCGAAGCTACCATGTTCTCTAGCGGGTTATCATAATGACCCGGGGGTATTGGCACATACTGAGGTGGGGCAGGGGGCACCTGGGGAGGCCCCATCACTCGTGGCTGAATGAGGGGTCCGGACCCGGGCGTAATGACCCCTGGCGGGTTACTAGACCCTGCACCCGGCGTGTTAAAGAGATTGCGTGGATCGTACACCGGCGGGAGTCGAGACTGGGCCTTCTGATGCCTCCTTCTTATGACCTCATTAGCCGCGTTCTGATCCATTGTGAGTTGTAAGGACTGCGCCTGAATCAACTGAGTCCGGGCATCGAGAGCCGCCCGCTCTGCAGCCAGCCTGATTCCTTCTGCCGCAAGCTCTTGTTTAGCTTTTATCAGAATCAATTTCAACTGTGCCACCTCCGCATCATGCTGGGCTTGATCCGCCGGGTCAACCGTGGCGGTTAACAGGGCCGTCATCTTGTCCGTGAGATCCATCAGCACCTGAGCCGGAGAAGGCACCGGGTTTCCTGCTCCGGCAGCAGGGTTCTGAACAGGCTGCGCACCAGCCATAAAAACTCCAACCTGACTTGGCGGCTCGAAAAGGTCTGGAATACTGTCACCGTTGGAACACCCTATGAGCCTGCCATCTTGAAGTTGGTACAATGAGTTTGAATCATCAGTGGCTGACTCGCCGTCAGAGCCGGCGGCCGCCTCATCACCGGACCCGGATGGATCAGAGGGCCCTCCATGGATGCATCCCACAAAAGCACGCCTTAAGGCGGGCCGGGCCCGGGCGGGTTGTGCACGCTGAGCCGTTTCGATGAGATCGGCGCGGAGACCCGGCTCGGGGCCCGGCTCACCAATCTTGCCGATGAAGACATGAATTCCGCCGAAGGGGACCCGGTACCCGTACTCAATTGAGTCGGCGTCGGGGCCCCAGTCTGCATTGTCGATGTAGAGCTTGCCGCGACGACTCTTGGTCATCCGGCCCACAGCGTATCCCTTGAGCCCTTCGAAGCTGCCCTTCAAGAACTCAAATCCACCGTGCGCTTGCCCCACGGTGGGCGCCAACTGTCATGGAATTGTCACGGCAGATGTCCTCGAGCTAGGACTTAGTCGTGGAGCCATCGCAGCCAGGAGGTTTGAAGGGGTTACGCGGGACAAGGAACACGAGGGTTTATACTGGTTCGGCCCCTTGCGGTGAAGGTAAAAGCCTACGTCCAGTTTGGGGTGATATTGATTAGGGTTACGATCGCCAGGGAGCTAAACAGCTATCCCCGGCTCTCGATGAGGTTATCGTCGCCTTTAAACCGCTGCCGGGTCCTCCCTTTATATAGGGAGGCTGACGCCCAGCAGCCCTTAGAGTCCCGGCTGGCTCATAAGAGCGTCCGGCTCGGACTCTGAACAATACTTGCCTTACACTACAAGCCTACTATAACAATGATTGTAACTTCGGGCTTTAAGCCATATACGGGTCTCAGCCCATCTCTGGCCCATCATCTTGAAACATAGCTCCGGGCTTCTGGCAATGACCCTTAGAGTAACCCGGCCCTCCTGGCGGGTGACTCCAAGGTCTATATCCTCAACAGGCTTGCAGACTGGAACGCCGACTACAGAAGCCGTACGAGAAAGAAGATGGAGGAGGAGAAGAAGAGGATGCTGGAGGAGGAGCAGAGGAAGCAGGAAGCAGAACACCTTAAAGGCCTAGAATCAGCGCACACGGAGTTGGCGCTCCAATTCCAGTGGCAGCAGCAGCAGATCGACTCACTTAACCAAGAAAGGGGGTCTCAGTAGCGGCAGCAGCTAGCGGATTATCCAACATTGGATAGCACTGTTCCATCCATGCTGAGAAGCAGTGTGGGTTCTCCCCTGGGCGAGGCACTGCTGGATAGATACCCTGTGGATGACATCATGGAGAACACTAATTGTGAGCTACACTTCGAAATGAAGAACATATCCATGAAGGTGGCGGACGCCGTTGCTTATACAAATCCCTCGAAGCAACCTTATATTGCAACCCGATTCCAGCTCGTTATGCTCGTGTCATGGTTGATGAAGTGGTGGACCAATATTCGGGGCTAGAGCTTGACATTCCTGGAGGTGACGAGGAGCACACACTGGGAGAGGCCATACATCGTATCATCCTATGGAGAAAGGATTGCATCATCTTTACAAGGCCACCGACACCGCGTCAGCTGACTCCTCCTCGAAGTCCGCCACCGCGTCAGCAGACTCCCACTTCTCCAAGTCATCAGCCACCGCCTCAGCAGAGTCCTGCTCCTTCAAGTCCACCAATGCGTCAGGCCACTCCTCCTCCTCCTCCAAGTCCGGCACCGCGTCAGCCCACTCCTCCTGCTCCAAGTCCGGCACCGCGTCAGCCCACTCCTCCTCCAAGTCAGCCACGTCAGTCGTCTCCGCCGCCTCAGCAACAATGGAAGAGAGCCGTCGCAGCTATGGTTCGTAGCGGTATGATACGTCTCCAACGTATCTATAATTTATGAAGTATTCATGCTATTATATTATCCATCTTGGATGTTTAATGGGCTTTACTATGCACGTTTATATTATTTTTGGGACTAACTTATTAACCCAGAGCCCAGTGCCAGTTTCTGTTTTCTCCTTGTTTCAGTGTTTCGCAGAAAAGGAATATCAAACGGAGTCCAAACGGAATGAAACCTTCGGGAGAGTTATTTTTGGAACGGAAGCAATCCAGAAGACTTGGAGTGTACGTAAGGGAAGCAACGAGGAAGGCACGAGGCAGGGGGCGCGCCCACCCCCCTGGGCGCACCCTCCACCCTCGTGGGCCCCTCGTGGCTTCCCCGACCGACTTCTTTCGCCTATATATATCCATATACCCTAAAACCATTGGGGAACACGATAGATCGGGAGTTCCGCCGCCGCAAGCCTCTGTAGCCACCAAAAACCAATCGGGACCCTGTTACGGCACCCTGCCGGAGGGGGATCCCTCACCGGTGGCCATCTTCATCATCCCGGCGCTCTCCATGACGAGGAGGGAGTAGTTCACCCTCGGGGCTGAGGGTATGTACCAGTAGCTAAGTGTTTGATCTCTCTCTCTCTCTCTCTCTCGTGTTCTTGAGATGGTACGATCTGATGTATCGCGAGCTTTGCTATTATAGTTGGATCTTGTGATGTTTCTCCCCCACTACTCTCTTGTAATGGATTGAGTTTTCCCTTTGAAGTTATCTTATCAGATTGAGCCGTTAAGGATTTGAGAACACTTGATGTATGTCTTGCCGTGCTTATCTGTGGTAACAATGGGATATCACGTGATCCACTTGATGTATGTTTTGGTGATCAACTTGCGGGTTCCGCCCATATACCTATGCATAGGGGTTGGCACACTTTTTCGTCTTGACTCTCCGGTAGAAACTTTGGGGCACTCTTTGAACTACTTTGTGTTGGTTTGAATAGATGAATCTGAGATTGTGTGATGCATATCGTATAATCATACCCACGGATACTTGAGGTGACATTGGAGTATCTAGGTGACATTAGGGTTTTGGTTGATTGTGTCTTAGGGTGTTATTCTAGTACGAACTCTATGATAGATCGAACGGAAAGAATAGCTTCGTGTTATTTTACTACGGACTCTTGAATAGATTGATCAGAAAGAATAACTTTGAGGTGGTTTTGTACCCTACCATAATCTATTCGTTTATTCTCCGCTATTAGTGACTTTGGAGTGACTCTTTGTTGCATGTTGAGGGATAGTTATATGATCCAATTATGTTATTATTGTTGAGAGAACTTAAACTAGTGAAAGTATGAACCCTAGGCCTTGTTTCCTAGCATTGCAATATCGTTTAGGCTCACTTTTATTATTAGTTACCTTGCTGTTTTTATATTTTTAGATTAAAAAAACCTATATCTACCATCCATATTGCACTTGTATCACCATCTCTTCGCCGAACTAGTGCACCTATACAATTTACCATTGTATTGGGTGTGTTGGGGACACAAGAGACTCTTTGTTATTTGGTTGCAGGGTTGCTTGAGAGAGACCATCTTCATCCTACGCCTCCCATGGATTGATAAACCTTAGGTCATCCACTTGAGGGAAATTTGCTACTGTCCTACAAACCTCTGCACTTGAAGCCCAACAACGTCTACAAGAAGAAGGTTGTGTAGTAGACATCAAGCTCTTTTCTGGCGCCGTTGCCGTGAGGTGAGTGCTTGAAGGTATATCTTTAGATCTTGCAATCGAATCTTTTTGTTTCTTGTTTTATCACTAGTTTAGTCTATAAAATAAAACTACAAAAAATGGAATTAAGGGTGCCTCATATGCTTCATCTTTTTAATATCTTTCATGAAAATGATGGGAAGGAAAATTGTGCTCAAGTACTAGAAGAAGAATTACATAGAATGCTTGGCATTAAATATGTGAATGATGAGCATGATTGCAATGTTGTTAGTATGAATTCTTTGAATATCCATTATGCTAATGATGTGCAAAGCCACAAGCTTGGGGATGCTATGTTTGATGAAGATGATATGTTTAGTCCCCCAAGTTTTGATGAGCAAATTTATTATGATGAAAGCATGCCTCCTATTTATGATGATTATTGTGATGACATGTATGCTATAAAGAATAAAGATAACCATGAAACTTGTCATCATGATTTTAATTTTCAATTGGATTATGCTTCACATGATAGTTATTTCGTTGAGTTTGCTCCCACTATTCCTAAATTTGCTTATGTGGAGAGTAGTAAAATTTCTATGCAAGTAGATTTTGAAAAGAATGTTTTATGTGCTGGTTATATGGTTGAATTCATTCATGATGCTACTGAAAATTATTATGAGGGAGGAACATATGCTTGTAAGAATTGCAATAATATCAAGTTTCCTCTCTATGTGCTTAAAGTTTTAAAGTTATGCTTGTTTTGCCTTCCTATGCTAGTTGATTATTGTTCCCATATGTTGTTTGCTCACAAAATCCCTATGCATAGGATGTGGGTTAGACTTAAATGTGCTAGTCATATTCTTCATGATGCTCTCTTTATGTTTCAATTCTTATCTTTTATGTGAGCATCATTGAAATCATCATGCCTAGCTAGGGGCGTTAAACGTTAGCGCTTGTTGGGAGGCAACCCAATTTTATTTTTGTTCCTTGCTTTTTGGTTCTGTTTAGGAATAAATAATCCATCTAGCTTCTGTTTAGATGTGGTTTTGTGTTTTAATTAGTGTTTGTGCCAAGGAGAACCTTTGGGAAGACTTGGGTGAAGTCTTTATGATCATGCTGTAAAAAAACAGAAACTTTAGTGCTCACGAGATTAGCTAAAACTTTTTACTGGAGAGTGCTATTTAGGTGATTCCTTTTGCAGATGATTACTAGACAAATTCCTCAGTTCCTCCAATTTATTTTAGAATTTTTGGAGTTCCAGAAGTATACTTTTGATACAGATTACTACAGACTGTTCTGTTTTTGACAGATTCTGTTTTCTATGTGTTGTTTGCTTATTTTGATGAATCTATGGCTAGTAAAATAGTTTATAAACCATAGAGAAGTTGGAATACAGTATATTTAACACCAATAAAAATAAAGAATGGGTTCATTACAGTACCTTGAAGTGGTGTTTTGTTTTCTTTCGCTAACGGAGCTTACGAGTTTTCTGTTAAGTTTTGTGTTGTGAAGTTTTCAAGTTTTGGGTAAAGATTCGATGGACTATGGAATAAGGAGTGGAAAGATCCTAAGCTTGGGGATGCCCAAGGAACCCCAAGGTAATATTCAAGGACAACCAAGAGCCTAAGCTTGGGGATGCCCCAGATGGCATCCCCTCTTTCGTCTTCGTTCATCGGTAACTTTACTTGGAGCTATATTTTTATTCACCACATGATATGTGTTTTGCTTGGAGCGTCATTTTATTTTCTTTTTTTTTGTTTGATGTATGAATAAAATACCAAGATCTGAAATTCTTAAATGTAACACCCCGCATGTAAATTGCCATATTTATAACTCCGACTCTTGCCATTTCCGGCTATGTGTTATGATTTTCCCTCCGTTGTCGGGTTTTGTCTTTCGTTTTGTATTTTGTCATGTCATGCATTTTCATATCATGTCATCATGTGCATTGCATTTGCATATGTGTTCGTCTCATGCATCCGAGCATTTTCCCCGTTGTCCGTTTTGCAATCCGGCGCTCCTATCTCCTCCGGTGCACCCCTCTTGTTTTCTTTCGTGTGCGGGTGTCAAACTTTCTCGGAATGGACCGAGGCTTGTCAAGTGGCCTTAATATACCACCCGGAGGCCACCGGTCAAGTTTCGTTCCATTTGGAGGTCGTTTGGTACTCCAACGGTTAACCGGGCATCCGCAGTGTCCATTTGAGTGTCCAGCAAAACCCCCCTCAAAACCAGCCCAAAACCCACCAAACTCTCTTCCATGCTCTAGGTCGTTCGATCACGATCGTGTGGGCGAAAACCGCACCTCATTTGGAGCCTCCTAGCTCCCTCTACCTATTTATATGTGAGACCCCCCGAAAACGAACTCAGACGAACCCTAACCCTCTCCTCGCGCCGCGCCGGACACATCCGCCGCCGGCCGGACGCGCCGCCCGCAGCCAGTGACGCGCTGCCACGTGGCAAGCTCGTACGTCGTCG
>NC_057808.1:72809755-72819460 GCF_018294505.1 Triticum aestivum | reverse complement strand
GCCGCGCCCTTGCTCCGGTGGCCGGAGCCCGCCGCCCTCGCCCGGATCTCGCCGGTGCCGGCCCTGCCGTCCCCTCCCTCGCCGTCGCCGTCCTCCATCGCTATCGCCGGCCGCCCCGTCGAAGCTCAGCCTAGGCCCGATCGGATCTGGACGAGTTACTGTGTGCGTTGACTTTCCTCGTTTCCGATTTTTTCTAAGTCATTGATTTCTTCCAGCATCTTGCCATGTTCGTGATGCCATAACTCTCTGCCTATAGCTCCGATTCATGCGTGTAATATGTCAAATTGTTCGCCTCGTGATGCTATTCATTTTGTTCAGTTGCACCATGTTCATTAGAGGTCATCTTGACGCCCAAATCGCTGTTTGAAGAGGGCTAGTTGCTGTTATTCTCTGGTTCTTAACAGAACTTGGAGATTTGTCATTTTTGTATCATTTAATCTGTGCATCTTATGAGCATGAGCTCTACATGTGTTTTGAAGTATGCCATGCCATCTTTCCAAGGGTGTATGCCATGTATTTTCGTGATCTCCGTGGTGACTAGCACAAGAATGCAAAGTAGGCCCCGTAATATTTCTGATTTCAGGGACTTAGTGATTTCTCTAAGTCCTTGTCTGCTGTTATTTTGTTGCCATGTAAACTTGATGCTACAGAGAGATCCATGCATATTTTGGAGATGTTCAGTAAGGATGTTTTGTAGATATTGTTGTAATGGATCCATTACTGCAATTTTTTGCAATTATGGAGTGCCATAGCATGACTCAATCTTGCTCTACTTTTGCTATAAAATATTTCTGGCAGATTCTTAACATGATATGCAATTTTGCCAAGCTTATTGTAGTTGATCCATACATGCTATTCTTGTGTTCTTGCCATGGTTAGCTTCATAAACATGCAATCTTGCTGTAGGTGTGCTTGGTTTGTAGTGCATTGCTCTGTAGTGAGTGCATCAAGCTCACAAAGAGGCCTACATATTATCGTTTCTGCCATGCTCTGTTTTCTGCTAAGTCTGAAACCTGATAACGAAACTTGCTATGTTTACATGCTTGTCATCATCTCTTCTTTTCCTTTTTGGCTTATGGTCAGTAAGGAACTTTTGTCATGTGCATTTAGTAGAACACTGTCATGCCTTGTTTTACTATGTTAGGTTCCTGTAGCATGTTGATTTCGTGCTCTGAACATTGCTACCTGATGCTGTTTTCTGCCATGTCCAGTTTTTCACCAAGTCCGTGATCCTGTTATCTTTTGCACTTTTGCCATGCTTGTTTGAGCTTGATATGTTGTGATCTAGCCGTAGCTCAGTGTTCATCTTGTGTCAATCATCTCCTGTAGATTACTTCCATGTGCTTTGTTGCTATGTTGGAGTGCTGTAGCATTGTTGCTTGTTGCATCTTAAGTGTTATCATGCTGTTAATCACATATTTGTGTCATTCTTGTTTTGCTTGCCATTTGCAAACTGTGCATCCGTTTTCGGTGATCTTTATATCGATTTCGACCGAAATCATCTCATCTTTCTAGTGGCATGCTTGGTTTGCCAAGTTACTGCCATGTTCATCATTTTCCTTCCGGAGCACGCATATGCATCGCATATCATATCTTGCACATCATACATTTTTGCATCATGTTGCTTGTGCATTTCTCGTGGTTGATTGTGGTTCCGTTTGTTTGTGTTCTTGTTTTGGGTAGAGCCGGGAGACGAGTTCGTGAACGAGGAACCTGTTGAGTATGCTTACGAGGATCAAGCTTTCGACAACTCTGAGAACCTTGCAGGCAAGATGACCACCCCTCGAAATCACTTCTATCTTTGTTTTGCTAGTTGTTCGCTCTATTGCCATGCTCCTCTACCTATCACTTGCTATATCATGTCTCCCATTTTGCCATGTCAGCCTCTAACCATCCTTTCCTAGCAAACCGTTGTTTGCCTAAGTTACCGCTTTTGCTCAGCCCCTCTTATAGCGTTGCTAGTTGCAGGTGAAGTTGAAGTTTGTTCCATGTTGGAACATGGATATGTTGGGATATCACAATATCTCTTATTTAATTAATGCATCTATATATTTGGTAAAGGGTGGAAGGCTCGGCCTTATGCCTGGTGTTTTGTTCCACTCTTGCCGCCCTAGTTACTGATATACCGGGTTTATGTTCCTTGAGTTTGCGTTTCTTACGCGGTCGGGTGATTTATGGGACCCCCTTGACAGTTCGCCTTGAATAAAACTCCTCCAGCAAGGCCCAACTTTGGTTTTACCATTTGCCGCCTAAGCCTTTTCCCCCGGGTTTTCGCGAGCCCGAGGGTCATCTTATTTTAACCCCCGGGCCAGTGTTCCTCTGAGTGCTGGTCCAAACTAGAGCACCGTGCGGGACCGTCCCTTGGCAACTTTGGTAATGTTGGTACCTGTACGCTTCGCTTATCCGGTGTGCCCTGAGAACGAGATATGTGCAGCTCCTATCGGGATTTGTCGGCACATTCGGGCGGCTTTGCTGGTCTTGTTTTACCATTGTCGAAATGTCTTGTAAACCGGGATTCTGAGACTGATCGGGTCTTTCCGGGAGAAGGTTTATCCTTCGTTGACCGTGAGAGCTTATGATGGGCTAAGTTGCGACACCCCTGCAGGGTATTATCTTTCGAAAGCCGTGCCCGCGGTTATGAGGCAGATGGGAATTTGTTAATGTCCGGTTGTAGGTAACCTGTCACTTGACCCAATTAAAATACACCAACTGCGTGTGTAGCCGTGATGGTCTCTTCTCGGCGGAGTCCGGGAAGTGAACACGGTTTGAGTTATGTATGACGTAAGTAGGTGTTCAGGATCACTTCTTGGTCATTGCTAGATGACGACCGCTCCGTTGCTTCTCTTCTCGCTCTCTCTTGCGTATGTTAGCCACCATATATGCTTATTGCCGCTGCAGCTCCACCTCATTACACCATCCTTTCCTTCAAGCTTAAATAGTCTTGATCTCGCGGGTGTGAGATGGCTGAGTCCCCGTGACTCACAGATTCTACCAAAACAGTTGCAGGTGCCGACGATGCCAGTGCAGATGATGGCGTCGATCTCAAGTGGGAGTTCGACGAGGAACGTGGTCGTTACTATGTGTCTTTTCCTGATGATCAGTAGTGGAGCCCAGTTGGGACGATCGGGGATCTAGCATTTGGGGTTGTCTTATTTTCATTTGGATCTCGACCGTAGTCGGTCTATATGCTTGTATTTTGGATGATGTATGAGATATATTTATGTATTGTGTGAAGTGGCGATTGTAAGCCAACTCTTTATCCCATTCTTGTTCATTACATGGGATTGTGTGAAGATGACCCTTCTTGCGACAAAACCACTATGCGGTTATGCCTCTAAGTCGTGCCTCGACACGTGGGAGATATAGCCGCATCGTGGGCGTTACAAGTTGGTAATCAGAGCCATCCCCGACTTAGGAGCCCCCTGCTTGATCGAATCGCTGGCGTTGTTGAGTCTAGAACAAAAATGTTTTGAGTCTTAGGATTATATATATCGGAGAGTAGAATTCTTTTTACTCCTCAGTCCCTTCGTCGCTCTGGTGAGGTCTCCTGACGTAGAAGTTTTGACTATTCTCTCCTCAAATTTCACTAAAAAAATTTTAGGATCACGAGGGTATCTTGGAATCGTTCCGATGGTTTTGTGACGAGAACATTGTCTTGGTGCCTCCTGACATTTAGGGGTTGTGGCAGTGTCCCGGGGAGTTGAGCTCCGAGGTGTTGTCGTCACAATTTTATAGTTGCAGTTCTGGAATACCTGAGTTTCGCCGACATCGAAATCTCTTTTATGCAGTTGTTGGTGAGATCACCTCGATGCCACCCAGTACTGGGGCGGGAGTTCGGGAGTATTGCCATAACTTGTATAACGGATGTTTTTCGAAGGTTGAGGTAAACGATTTCAGAAGATTTCTTGGTTATGTGTTGACGGATGGATACAGCTGGATCTAGGGATTGCTAGTTTGGGTGATATATTTTGTGTCCCCTGTATCCCCTACACCAGATTGCATAACCAGAAAGTTCTGGGAGTTTATAAGTAGGAATTCAAGTAGCCTTAGGATATCTTTCCGACAGACGCATGATATGAGATTGGGGTTCGACGTCTAGTGGTCCGCCTGTACACGGTTGGTTTTACAGTGGTCTCGTAGTGTCTTAAAGATTCCATGGCTATGCCGACTCGGGGACGCTTCGTATGTCATGTGCACAGCCTTGTACATGATGGTGCTGTACGATTGAGCCCGTGTGGGCCCCACCACGAAAACTTCGGACGAAATATCTATCATATGTTTGTTCCGGCTTATTCTGCAAGCCAATACTTGTTTTGTTTTGAATTGTGGTATTCAAGTTGTTTCGAGATCATACGTTGATTCCATATCTTTTCTAAGTGGCTTCTCAACTTATGGAAGTGTGATGATTTACTACGGAATCCATTCGTTCATCTTCGTTCGAATGTTTATTGCGAAGACTATATGTTGCAATTTCTATCCGTTGATTCTACTTATCTATTTGTCTATCAAGATGCTAACGGATGTCACCCTCTTCAGGATGGCTCCGCCAACGCGTCAGAATCCGGATCGCAATGAAGGGAGTCAAACGAACCCTCCGCCACCACCTCCACCTCCGGAGGCATGGCAAGCTATCATGGCAGCCACCAACACCAATGCTCAGATGATTCTGCAACTCTTGCAAGAACGTACTCAAGGGCAAGGCAATCAAGGCAATCAAGGTCAAGGCAACAATCAGTTTCACTTTGCTACTCTCAACTAGTTTCTCGCAAATCAGCCCAAGTCTTTCAGCTACTGTGCCGAGGCCACGGATGCCGATGATTGGCTCGTGGACATCAACAAGCATTTTGAATGTAGCAATGTCAGGCCTGAGGACTATGTCAAGTTCGCTTCTTTCCAGCTCAAGGACCAAGCTGCTGATTGGTATCAACAATACAAAGATTCCAGAGGAGGTCGTGTGATCACTTGGACTGACTTCCGTCGGGACTTCAAAGCGCACCACATTCCACAAAGTGTTGTTGAGAGCAAGCGTGAGGAGTTCCGCAATCTCAAGCAAGGCAACATATCTGTGTATCAATACAACATCCAGTTTCAGAAACTTGCTCGCTTCGCTAAACAAGACGTTCTTGATGAAAAGAGCATGATCTATCACTTCAGAGGTGGCCTTAAAGAGGATCTGCAGTTAGCTCTCGTTCTTGTTGAGCCTACTCAGTTTGATCAATTCTACAATATGGCACTGAAGCAAGAGGCTGCTCAGCTCAAGTGTGAGGCTTCTAAGAAAAGAGTCAAGGACGCAGTTCAGTCTTCTTCTTCCTCACTTGTGACTGCTAAGCAACAGAAGTTCTGGTTGCCTCCTCCTCCTCCGTTTCGTCAGCCTTACCAGCAGAAGAACAAGGGTGGCCATGGTTCTTCCAACTCTTCCAACTCTGGCTATCAGAACAAGTCTCAGAATCAAGCTCCAAAGTCCAATGCTCCTTATCACCGTCCACTCTCAGAGGTGACTTGCAACAAATGTCAGCAGAAAGGTCACTATGCTAACAAGTGCTTCAACCAAAGGCGCCTGCCTCCTCCTCCTCCTCCTGTCAGATCTTCCAGCAATGCAGTGGTCAAGCATAATCCAAAGTCTGCAAAGGTGAACATGATGAATGCAGCTCAAGCGGAGGAATCTACTAATGTGATAATGGGTAATCTTCCTGTTAATGATATTCCTGCAAAAGTTCTTTTTGATACTGGTGCATCGCTTTGTTTCATTTCAAGACCGTTTTTTGCCAAGCATGAGTTTTCCTGGTATTATCTGGATAAACCATTGGGTGTTATTTCTCCGGGGAAGTCAATGAGAGCCAACTCGATAGTTCCGGATGTTTCCATCAAGATGGGAAACTATAAATTTCAGTCTTCTCCAGTTGTTCTTGGTGACTCGGATATTGATCTTATTCTCGGGATGGACTGGCTTTCTAAGCACAAGGCTCAACTTGATTGTGCTGCCAGGGAAATTCAATTGACACACTCGTCTGAGGATGTGATTATTTATGCCGCTCGTGATGAAACCATTCGGTTTTTCTCTCTCAATGAGAAGGGCGAATTGAATGCCATCTCTCAAATTCCAGTCGTTTGTGAGTATCAAGATGTCTTTCCAGAAGAGCTTCCGGGTATGCCTCCTCATCGGCCAGTTGAGTTCGTTATCGAACTAGAGCCTGGCACTGAACCCGTTTGCAAGCGTCCATACAAGCTTGGACCCAACGAGCTGAAGGAATTGAAGAAACAGCTCGATGAACAAGAGCGTCTGGGTTTGATCAGACCGAGTTCTTCTCCATGGGGTTGTGGTGTTCTTTTTGTCAAGAAGAAGGATAGCACGGACCGACTTTGTGTCGACTACCGTCCATTGAACAAGAAGACAATCAAGAACAAGTATCCACTTCCCAACATCAATGAGCTATTTGAGCAACTCAAAGGGGCTAAAGTATTCTCGAAGCTTGACCTTCGTATCGGTTATCATCAGATTCGCATTCGTGAAGAAGATATTCCCAAGACAGCATTCAGAACAAGCTTTGGTTCTTATGAATATACTGTCGTGTCTTTCGGCCTTGTCAATGCTCCTCCAGTGTTCTCTCGGATGATGAATTACATCTTCAACCCCTATACCAATGAATTCGTCCTGGTGTATCTCGATGATATCTTGGTCTTCTCCAAGAATAAGCAGGACCATGCCAAACATTTGCGATTGGTGCTTGACAAGCTCAGAGAATATCAATTCTATGCGAAGTTCTCCAAATGTGAGTTTTGGCTCGATGAAGTCCTTTTCCTTGGTCACATCATCTCTGCCAAGGGCATCGCTATTAACCCCGAGAAGGTGTCCGCAATTGTGAATTGGGAACCTCCTCAGAATGTCAAGCAGCTCCGCAGTTTTCTTGGTCTTGCAAGCTATTGCCGAAGATTCATTGAGAATTTCTCCAAGATTGCAAAGCCTCTTTCCAACCTCCTCCAGAAGCATGTGAAGTATGTCTGGTCTCCTGAGTGTGACGTTGCTTTCAACACTCTCAAAGAGAAACTTGTCACAGCTCCTGTCTTAACTCCTCCTGATGAATCCAAGCCGTTTGAAGTTTTCTGTGATGCTTCTCTCCAAGGTCTCGGTGCTGTGTTAATGCAAGAGAAGAAAGTTGTGGCCTATAACTTTCGTCAGTTAAAGCCCAACGAGAAGAACTACCCCACTCATGATCTTGAGTTGGCGGCAGTTGTCCATGCATTAATAACGTGGAGACATCTCTTGTTGGGTAGACAAGTGGACATTTTCACCGATCACAAGAGTCTCAAGTACATCTTCACTCAGCCCAACCTCAACCTCAGACAGACTCGATGGGTCGAAATGATTCAAGAGTACAATCCGAGTATTGAATATACTCCAGGCAAAGCAAATGTCATTGCAAATGCTTTAAGCAGGAGGGCTTATTGCAACAGCTTAATCATCAAGCCTTTCCAACCGGATCTTTGTGAAGCTTTCCACAAGCTGAATCTCCAAGTTGTCCCTCAAGGCTTTCTTGCCAACCTCATAGTATCTCCTACTTTGGAAGATCAGATTCGTGAGGCACAACTCCTTGATGCCATGGTGAAGAAGGCGAAATGTGGTATCGACAAGGGTCTTTCCAAATACAAGTGCTATCGCATTGATGACAGAGACACTTTATTCTTCGAGGACCGGATTGTGGTTCCTAAAGGTGATCTACGGAAAGTCATAATGAACGAGGTGCACAATTCTCTCCTTTCCATTCATCCTGGAAGTACGAAGATGTATCATGACCTCAAGCAGTCGTATTGGTGGACTCGAATGAAGCGAGAAATTGCTCAATTCGTGAATGAATGTGATGTCTGTCGAAGAGTGAAAGCAGAACACCAACGACCAGCTGGTCTCCTTCAACCTCTTGCTATCCCAGAATGGAAGTTTGATCATATCGAAATGGACTTCGTGACTGGTTTTTCCAAAGTCCAAGCGTGGAAATGATGCTATCTTCGTTGTCATTGACAAGCTTTCTAAAGTGGCTCATTTCCTTCCAATCAAAGAATCCATCACAGCAGCTCAGCTGGCAGAGCTCTACACCTCCAGAATTGTCTCCTTGCACGGCATTCCACAATTGATTTCTTCTGATCGTGGAAGCATTTTCACCTCTAAGTTCTGGGACTCCTTCCAGAAGGCCATGGGCACAAACATTCGCTTCAGCACAGCTTTCCATCCTCAAACTAGTGGCCAAGTCGAGCGAGTCAATCAAATTCTTGAAGATATGCTCAGGGCTTGTGTCATTTCCTTTGGCATGAAATGGGAAGATTGTCTTCCATATGCTGAATTCTCCTACAACAACAGCTTCCAAGCGAGTTCGGGCAAGGCCCCATTCGAGATTCTCTATGGCAGAAAGTGCCGTACTCCTCTTAATTGGTCAGAGACTGGCGAACGCCAACTTCTTGGCAATGACTTAATCACTGAAGCTGAAGAAATGTGTAAAGTCATCCGTGAAAATCTCAAAGCCGCGCAATCGCGCCAGAAGAGTTACTATGATAGTAAGCATCGTGATTTGGCTTTCGAGATCGGAGACCATGTCTACCTCCGCGTCTCTCCAATTAAAGGCACTCGTCGCTTCGGTATCAAAGGGAAGCTTGCCCCTAGATACGTGGGTCCTTTCAAGATCGTTGGCAAAAGAGGCGACCTCGCCTATCAACTTGAGCTTCCTTCCAACTTCGCGAACGTGCACGATGTGTTCCACGTGTCACAGCTCCGCAAGTGCTTCAAGACGCCTGAGCGCACTATCAACTTCGAAGAGATTGACCTCCAAGAAGATTTGTCTTATCATGAGCACCCTGTTGCTATTCTTGAAGAAACTGAGCGCAAGACTCGCAACAAGTCAATCAAATTCCTGAAAGTGAAGTGGTCGCACCATTCCGACCGGGAAGCCACCTGGGAACGCGAGGACCATCTCCGTTCCGAATATCCGGAGTTCTTTCAGTCCTAGATCTCGGGACGAGATCCTCTCATAGTGGTGGAGTGTTGTAACACCCCGCATGTAAATTGCCATATTTGTAACTCCGACTCTTGCCATTTCCGGCTATGTGTTATGATTTTCCCTCCGTTGTCGGGTTTTGTCTTTCGTTTTGTATTTTTTCATGTCATGCATTTTCATATCATGTCATCATGTGCATTGCATTTGCATACGTGTTCGTCTCATGCATCCGAGCATTTTTTCCTTTGTCCGTTTTGCAATCCGGCGCTCCTATGTCCTCCGGTGCACCCCTCTTGTTTTCTTTCGTGTGCGGGTGTCAAACTTTCTCGGAATGGACCGTGGCTTGTCAAGTGGCCTTAATATACCACCCGGAGGCCACCGGTCAAGTTTCGTTCCATTTGGAGGTCGTTTGGTACTCCAACGGTTAACCGGGCATCCGCAATGTCCATTTGAGTGTCCAGCAAAAACCCCCCTCAAAACCAGCCCAAAACCCACCAAACTCTCTTCCATTCTCTAGGTCGTTTGATCACGATCGTGTGGGCGAAAACCGCACCTCATTTGGAGCCTCCTAGCTCCCTCTACCTATTTATATGTGAGACCCCCCGAAAACGAACTCAGACGAACCCTAACCCTCTCCTCGCGCCGCGCCGGACACGTCCGCCGCCGGCCGGACGCGCCGCCCGCAGCCAGTGACGCGCTGCCACGTGGCAAGCCTGTACGTCCC
>NC_057808.1:72804809-72809393 GCF_018294505.1 Triticum aestivum | reverse complement strand
GGTGCCGGCCCCGCCGTCCCCTCCCTCGCCGTCGTCGTCCTCCATCGCCATCGCCGGCCGCCCCGTCGAAGCTCAGCCTAGGCCCGATCGGATCTGGACGAGTTACTGTGTGCGTTGACTTTCCTCGTTTCCGATTTTTTTCTAAGTCATTGATTTCTTACAGCATCTTGCCACCGCGTCAGCAGACTCCCACTCCTCCAAGTCATCAGCCACCGCCTCAGCAGAGTCCTGCTCCTTCAAGTCCACCAATGCGTCAGGCCACTCCTCCTCCTCCTCCAAGTCCGGCACCGCGTCAGGCCACTCCTTCTGCTTCAAGTCCGGCACCGCGTCAGCCCACTCCTCCTCCAAGTCAGCCACGTCAGCCGTCTCCGCCGCCTCAGCAACAATGGAAGAGAGCCGTCGCAGCTATGGTTCGTAGCGGTATGATACGTCTCCAACGTATCTATAATTTATGAAGTATTCATGCTATTATATTATCCATCTTGGATGTTTAATGGGCTTTAATATGCACGTTTATATTATTTTTGGGACTAACTTATTAACCCAGAGCCCAGTGCCAGTTTCTATTTTCTCCTTGTTTCAGTGTTTCGCAGAAAAGGAATATCAAACGGAGTCCAAACGGAATGAAACCTTCGGGAGAGTTATTTTTGGAACGGAAGCAATCCAGAAGACTTGAAGTGTACGTAAGGGAAGCAACGAGGAAGGCACGAGGCAGGGGGCGCGCCCACCCCCCTGGGCGCACCCTCCACCCTCGTGGGCCCCTCGTGGCTTCCCCGACCGACTTCTTTCCCCTATATATATCCATATACCCTAAAACCATTGGGGAACACAATAGATCGGGAGTTCCGCCGCCGCAAGCCTCTGTAGCCACCAAAAACCAATCGGGACCCTGTTACGGCACCCTGCCGGATGGGGGATCCCTCACCGGTGGCCATCTTCATCATCCCGGCGCTCTCCATGACGAGGAGGGAGTAGTTCACCCTCGGGGCTGAGGGTATGTACCAGTAGCTATGTGTTTGATCTCTCTCTCTCGTGTTCTTGAGATGGTACGATCTGATGTATCGCGAGCTTTGCTATTATAGTTGGATCTTATGATGTTTCTCCCCCTCTACTCTCTTGTAATGGATTGAGTTTTCCCTTTGAAGTTATCTTATCAGATTGAGCCGTTAAGGATTTGAGAACACTTGATGTATGTCTTGCCGTGCTTATCTGTGGTAACAATGGGATATCACGTGATCCACTTGATGTATGTTTTGGTGATCAACTTGCCGGTTCCGCCCATGAACCTATGCATAGGGGTTGGCACACATTTTCGTCTTGACTCTCCGGTAGAAACTTTGGGGCACTCTTTGAAGTACTTTGTGTTGGTTTGAATAGATAAATCTGAGATTGTGTGATGCATATCGTATAATCATACCCACGGATACTTGAGGTGACATTGGAGTGTCTAGGTGACATTAGGGTTTTGGTTGATTTGTGTCTTAAGGTGTTATTCTAGTACGAACTCTATGATAGATCGAACGGAAAGAATAGCTTCGTGTTATTTTACGACGGACTCTTGAATAGATTGATCAGAAAGAATAACTTTGAGGTGGTTTTGTACCCTACCATAATCTCTTCGTTTATTCTCCGCTATTAGTGACTTTGGAGTGACTCTTTGTTGCATGTTGAGGGATAGTTATATGATCCAATTATGTTATTATTGTTGAGAGAACTTAAACTAGTGAAAGTATGAACCCTAGGCCTTGTTTCCTAGCATTGCAATATCGTTTAGGCTCACTTTTATTATTAGTTACCTTGCTGTTTTTATATTTTCAGATTAAAAAAACCTATATCTACCATCCATATTGCACTTGTATCACCATCTCTTCGCCGAACTAGTGCACCTATACAATTTACCATTGTATTGGGTGTGTTGGGGACACAAGAGACTCTTTGTTATTTGGTTGCAGGGTTGCTTGAGAGAGACCATCTTCATCCTACGCCTCCCATGGATTGATAAACCTTAGGTCATCCACTTGAGGGAAATTTGCTACTGTCCTACAAACCTCTGCACTTGAAGCCCAACAACGTCTACAAGAAGAAGGTTGTGTAGTAGACATCAAGCTCTTTTCTGGCGCCGTTGCCGTGAGGTGAGTGCTTGAAGGTATATCTTTAGATCTTGCAATCGAATCTTTTTGTTTCTTGTTTTATCACTAGTTTAGTCTATAAAATAAAACTACAAAAAATGGAATTAAGGGTGCCTCATATGCTTCATCTTTTTAATATCTTTCATGAAAATGATGGGAAGGAAAATTGTGCTCAAGTACTAGAAGAAGAATTACATAGAATGCTTGGCATTAAATATGTGAATGATGAGCATGATTGCAATGTTGTTAGTATGAATTCTTTGAATATCCATGATGCTAATGATGTGCAAAGCCACAAGCTTGGGGATGTTATGTTTGATGAAGATGATATGTTTAGTCCCCCAAGTTTTGATGAGCAAATTTATTATGATGAAAGCATGCCTCCTATTTATGATGATTATTGTGATGACATGTATGCTATAAAGAATAAAGATAACCATGAAACTTGTCATCATGATTTTAATTTTCAATTGGATTATGCTTCACATGATAGTTATTTCGTTGAGTTTGCTCCCACTATTTCTAAATTTGCTTATGTGGAGAGTAGTAAATTTTCTATGCAAGTAGATTTTGAAAAGAATGTTTTATGTGCTGGTTATATGGTTGAATTCATTCATGATGCTACTGAAAATTATTATGAGGGAGGAACATATGCTTGTAAGAATTGCAATAATATCAAGTTTCCTCTCTATGTGCTTAAAGTTTTAAAGTTATGCTTGTTTTGCCTTCCTATGCTAGTTGATTATTGTTCCCATATGTTGTTTGCTCACAAAATCCCTATGCATAGGAAGTGGGTTAGACTTAAATGTGCTAGTCATATTCTTCATGATGCTCTCTTTATGTTTCAATTCTTATCTTTTATGTGAGCATCATTGAAATCATCATGCCTAGCTAGGGGCGTTAAACGTTAGCGCTTGTTGGGAGGCAACCCAATTTTATTTTTGTTCCTTGCTTTTTGGTTCTGTTTAGGAATAAATAATCCATCTAGCTTCTGTTTAGATGTGGTTTTGTTTTTTAATTAGTGTTTGTGCCAAGGAGAACCTTTGGGAAGACTTGGGTGAAGTCTTTATGATCATGCTGTAAAAAACAGAAACTTTAGTGCTCACGAGATTAGCTAAAACTTTTTACTGGAGAGTGCTATTTAGTTGATTCTTTTTGCAGATGATTACTAGACAAATTCCTCAGGTCCACCAATTTATTTTAGAATTTTTGGAGTTCCAGAAGTATACGTTTGATACAGATTACTACAGACTGTTCTGTTTTTGACAGATTCTGTTTTCTATGTGTTGTTTGCTTATTTTGATGAATCTATGGCTAGTAAAATAGTTTATAAACCATAGAGAAGTTGGAATACAGTATATTTAACACCAATAAAAATAAATAATGGGTTCATTACAGTACCTTGAAGTGGTGTTTTGTTTTCTTTCGCTAACGGAGCTTACGAGTTTTCTGTTAAGTTTTGTGTTGTGAAGTTTTCAAGTTTTGGGTAAAGATTCGATGGACTATGGAATAAGGAGTGGAAAGATCCTAAGCTTGGGGATGCCCAAGGAACCCCAAGGTAATATTCAAGGACAACCAAGAGCCTAAGCTTGGGGATGCCCCAGATGGCATCCCCTCTTTCGTCTTCGTTCATCGGTAACTTTACTTGGAGCTATATTTTTATTCACCACATGATATGTGTTTTGCTTGGAGCGTCATTTTATTTTCTTTTGTTTTGTTTGATGTATGAATAAAATACCAAGATCTGAAATTCTTAAATGTAACACCCCGCATGTAAATTGCCATATTTGTAACTCCGACTCTTGCCATTTCCGGCTATGTGTTATGATTTTCCCTCCGTTGTCGGGTTTTGTCTTTCGTTTTGTATTTTGTCATGTCATGCATTTTCATATCATGTCATCATGTGCATTGCATTTGCATACGTGTTCATGCATCCGAGCATTTTCCCCGTTGTCCGTTTTGCAATCCGGCGCTCCTATCTCCTCCGGTGCACCCCTCTTGTTTTCTTTCGTGTGCGGGTGCCAAACTTTCTCGGAATGGACCGAGGCTTGTCAAGTGGCCTTAATATACTACCCGGAGGCCACCGGTCAAGTTTCGTTCCATTTGGAGGTCGTTTGGTACTCCAACGGTTAACCGGGCATCCGCAGTGTCCATTTGAGTGTCCAGAAAACCCCCCCTCAAAACCAGCCCAAACCCACCAAACTCTCTTCCATGCTCTAGGTCGTTCGATCACGATCGTGTGGGCGAAAACCGCACCTCATTTGGAGCCTCCTAGCTCCCTCTACCTATTTATATGTGAGACCCCCCGAAAACGAACTCAGACGAACCCTAACCCTCTCCTCGCGCCGCGCCGGACACGTCCGCCGCCGGACGGACGCGCCGCCCGCAGCCAGTGACGCGCTGCCACGTGGCAAGCCCGTACGTCGCCGCCGCCGAAGCCCGCAGGCCCATCGCC
>NC_057808.1:72684591-72804382 GCF_018294505.1 Triticum aestivum | reverse complement strand
CGCCGCCGTCTGCCCGCGCCGGGGCCGCCCGTGTCGCGCCCTTGCTCCGGTGGCCGGAGCCCGCCGCCCTCGCCCGAATCTCGCTGGTGCCGGCCCCGCTGTCCCCTCCCTCGCCGTCGTCGTCCTCCATCGCCATCGCCGGCCGCCCCGTCGAAGCTCAGCCTAGGCCCGATCGGATCTGGACGAGTTACTGTGTGCGTTGACTTTCCTCGTTTCCAATTTTTTTCTAAGTCATTGATTTCTTACAGCATCTTGCCATGTTCATGATGCCATAACTCTCTGCATATAGCTCCGATTCATGCGTGTAATATGTCAAATTGTTCGCCTCGTGATGCTATTCATTTTGTTCAATTGAAACATGTTCATTAGAGGTCATCTTGATGCCCATATCGCTGTTGGAAGAGGGCTAGTTGCTGTTATTCTCTGGTTCTTAACAGAACTTGGAGATTTGTCATTTTTGTATCATTTAATCTGTGCATCTTATGAGCATGAACTCTACATTTGTTATGAAGTATGCCATGCCATCTTTCTAAGGGTGTATTCCATGTATTTTTGTGATCTCTGTGGTGACTAGCACAAGCATGCAAAGTAGGCCCCGTAATATTTCTGATTTCAGGGACTTAGTGATTTCTCTAAGTCCTTGTCTGCTGTTATTTTGTTGCCATGTAAACTTGATGCTACAGAGAGATCCATGCATATTTTGGAGATGTTCAGTAAGGATGTTTTGTAGCTATTGTTGTAATGGATCCATTACTGCAATTTTTTGCAATTATGGAGTGCCATAGCATGACTCAATCTTGCTCTACCTTTGCTATGAAATATTTCTGGCAGATTCTTAACATGATATGCATATTTGCCAAGCTTATTGTAGTTGATCCATACATGCTATGCTTGTGTTCTTGCCATGGTTAGCTTCATAAACATTCCATCTTGCTGTAGGTGTGCTTGGTTTGTAGTGCATTGCTCTGTAGTGAGTGCATCAAGCTCACAAATAGGCCTACATATTATCGTTTCTGCCATGCTCTGTTTTCTGCTAAGTCTGAAACCTGATAACGAAACTTGCTATGTTTACATACTTGTCATCATATCTTCTGCTACTTTTTGTCTTATGGTCAGTAAGGGAGTTTTTTCATGTGCATTTAGTAGAACACTGCCATGCCTTGTTTTACTATGTTAAGTTCCTGTAGCATGTCGATTTCGTGCTCTGAACATTGCTATCTGATGCTGTTTTCTGCCATGTCCAGTTTTTCACCAAGTCTGTGATCCTGTTATCTTTTGCACATTTGCCATGCTTGTTTGAGCTTGATATGTTGTGATCTAGTCGTAGCTCAGTGTTCATCTTTTGTCAAGCATCTCCTGTCGATTACTGCCATGTGCTTTGTTGCTATGTTGGGGTGCTGTAGCATTTTTGCTTGTTGCATCTTAAGTGCTATCATGCTGTTAATCACATATTTGTGTCATTCTTGTTTTGCTTGCCATTTGCAAACCGTGCATCCGTTTCCGGTGATCTTTATATCGATTTCGACCGAAATCATCTCATCTTTCCAGTGGCATGCTTGGTTTGCCAAGTTACTGCCATGTTCATCATTTTCCTTCCGGAGCACGCATATGCATCGCATATCATATCTTGCACATCATACATGTTTTGCATCATGTTGCTTGTGCATTTCTCGTGGTTGATTGTGGTTCCGTTTGTTTGTGTTCTTGTTTTGGGTAGAGCCGGGAGACGAGTTCGTGAATGAGGAACCTGTTGAGTATGCTTACGAGGATCAAGCTTTCGACAACTCTGAGAACCTTGCAGGCAAGATGACCACCCCTCGAAATCACTTCTATCTTTGCTTTGCTAGTTGTTCGCTCTATTGCCATGCTCCGCTACCTATCACTTGCTATATCATGTCTCCCATTTTGCCGTGTCAGCCTCTAACCATCCTTTCCTAGCAAACCGTTGTTTGCCTAAGTTACCGCTTTTGCTCAGCCCCTCTTATAGCGTTGCTAGTTGCAGGTGAAGTTGAAGTTTGTTCCATGTTGGAACATGGATATGTTGGGATATCACAATATCTCTTATTTAATTAATGCATCTATATATTTGGTAAAGGGTGGAAGGCTCGGCCATATGCCTGGTGTTTTGTTCCACTCTTGCCGCCCTAGTTACTGATATACCGGGTTTATGTTCCTTGAGTTTGCGTTCCTTACGCGGTCGGGTGATTTATGGGACCCCCTTGACAGTTCGCCTTGAATAAAACTCCTCCAGCAAGGCCCAAATTTGGTTTTACCATTTGCCGCCTAAGCCTTTTCCCCCGGGTTTTCGTGAGCCCGAGGGTCATCTTATTTTAACCCCCGGGCCAGTGTTCCTCTGAGTGCTGGTCCAAACTAGAGCACCGTGCGGGACCGTCCCTTGGCAACTTGGGTTATGTTGGTACCTCTACGCTTCGCTTATCCGGTGTGCCCTGAGAACGAGATATGTGCAGCTCCTATCGGGATTTGTCGGCACATTCGGGCGGCTTTGCTGGTCTTGTTTTACCATTGTCGAAATGTCTTGTAAACCGGGATTCTGAGACTGATCGGGTCTTTCCGGGAGAAGGTTTATCCTTCGTTGACCGTGAGAGCTTATGATGGGCTAAGTTGCGACACCCCTGCAGGGTATTATCTTTCGAAAGCCGTGCCCGCGGTTATGAGGCAGATGGGAATTTGTTAATGTCCGGTTGTAGGTAACCTGTCACTTGACCCAATTAAAATACACCAACTGCGTGTGTAGCCGTGATGGTCTCTTCTCGGCGGAGTCCGGGAAGTGAACACGGTTTGAGTTATGTATGACGTAAGTAGGTGTTCAGGATCACTTCTTGGTCATTGCTAGATGACGACCGCTCCGTTGCTTCTCTTCTCGCTCTCTCTTGCGTATGTTAGCCACCATATATGCTTATTGCCGCTGCAGCTCCACCTCATTACACCATCCTTTCCTTCAAGCTTAAATAGTCTTGATCTCGCGGGTGTGAGATGGCTGAGTCCCCGTGACTCACAGATTCTACCAAAACAGTTGCAGGTACCCAGTTGGGACGATCGGGGATCTAGCATTTGGAGTTGTCTTATTTTCATTTGGATCTCGACCGTAGTCGGTCTATATGCTTGTATTTTGGATGATGTATGAGATATATTTATGTATTGTGTGAAGTGGCGATTGTAAGCCAACTCTTTATCCCATTCTTGTTCATTACATGGGATTGTGTGAAGATGACCCTTCTTGCGACAAAACCACTATGCGGTTATGCCTCTAAGTCGTGCCTCGACACGTGGGAGATATAGCCGCATCGTGGGTGTTACATTAAATGAGAGAGAGTCTTCACATAGCTACATAATTATTTAAGTACTCATTGATCTTCACTTATATCTTTTTGGAGCAGTTTGTCATTTACTCGTGTGCTTCACTTATATCCTATGTAAATGGTTGAATGATTTGAATGTCATAAATCTGAAATTATATATGTTTCATATGCCTTTCCCATGGGGAGTAATACCTTCACATATAAGAAGTAGAGGTGGTAAATTTATTGAAGGTTAGCAAACATTGTATTGGTCACTTGAACAATTCATGAAAGAATATTGAAGGAAGAGAGATTTCACATATAAATATACTATCTTGGACATCTTCTATGATTGTGAGACCCATTAATTATTTTCAAACCTGAGCAAATTAGTTGAAGTTGGACAAGGAAGACAACATAATGAGTTATGCTTTGGTATATTTGTATAGAAGTTATATTGTTATGGATCCTCTAACATGTGGTGCTTGCTATTTAGAATCCTTTGCTAGCCAAAATATCTGTACTAAGCGGGAATACTGCTTGTGCATCCAAATTCCTTGAACCAAGTTCCTTCCATGAGTGTCCACCATATCTACCTATATGCGATATTTACCTGCCGTTCCAAGTAAATTTGCATGTGCCAAACTCTAAACCTTCAAATAATAATCTATTTTGTATGCCTGAATCGCTCATGTAGCGACTAGAGGCTGTCAGTATCTTCCATGCTAGGTGGGTTATTCTCACTATGAGTGGACTCCGCTCATCATTCACGAGAAAATGGCTGGTAACTGGGATGCCCAGTCCTATGATCAAAAGATCAAAAACAAATTCGCAAATAATTTAAACAAAACTCCCCCAGGAATGTTGATAGTTGGACGGCACCCGTTGTTTCGGACAAGCCGTGGAGTGTGAATGTTGGTGGAGAGGGAGTAAAAACTTTACCTTTCTGCGTGGGAACCGCCTATACTGTATCTAGTATGGAAGATATTGGGAACTCTTGGTCGTTATGTTGACAATGAAAGCATACCTCTCGAAATTATTTTCATCTCTGTTTTTGCTTCGAGCTCTGGCACCTCTGCAAATCCCTGCTTCCCTCTGCGAAGGGCCTATCTTTTACTTTTATGCAAGAGTCAGTAGGATTCCTTCTCATTCTAACCTACTCTTTAGTTGGCAAGCATCATGTGATGGAAAGATCTAAGCATATATGGCCATTCAAATATATTTGAGCATGAATTATTACTGTTGACATTACCCTTGAGGTAAAAGGTTGGGAGGCGAAACATTAAGCCCCTATCTTTCTCTGTGTTCGATGAATACTATTTGTTCTAAAAATATACTTTGAGTGGTAGCAATCATAGAAGACTAAATGATAGTTGAGTATGTGGGATTTGCTAAATCAAAGCTCTGACATAGACTCTTCCTGAAAATAAGATGAATTGTAATTGTTTGATGACTGAGAACATAGTTTGTTAGTTTTCAAGAAAGTTTATGATCTATACTTTAACATGTGAATAGTTTGTTACTTGATCACGAAAAGTTTTATGAGATGAGCTACTGTTATGACATATAATGATGCTAGAAAAGGTGATTGAAATTATCATTGATCAAACTTATGCACCTGCTAGCATTCACACTTCATAAATTCTTTCTTTTATCATTTACCTACTCGAGGACGAGCAGGAATTAAGCTTGGGGATGCTGATACGTCTCCAACGTATCTATAATTTATGAAGTATTCATGCTATTATATTATCCATCTTGGATGTTTAATGGGCTTTACTATGCACTTCTATATTATTTTTGCGACTAACTTATTAACCCAGAGCCCAGTGCAAGTTTCTATTTTTCTCCTTGTTTCAGTGTTTCGCAGAAAAGGAATACCAAACGGAGTCCAAACGGAATGAAACCTTCGGGAGAGTTATTTTTGGAACGGAAGCAATCCAGAAGACTTGGAGTGTACGTAAGGGAAGCAACGAGGAAGGCATGAGGCAGGGGGCGCGCCCACCCCCCTGGGCGTGCCCTCCACACTCGTGGGCCCCTCGTGGCTTCCCCGACTGACTTCTTTCACCTATATATATCCATATACCCTCAAACCATGGGGGAACACAATAGATCGGGAGTTCCGCCGCCGCAAGCCTCTGTAGCCACCAAAAACCAATCAAGACCCTGTTCCGGCACCCTGCCGGAGGGGGGATCCCTCACCGGTGGCCATCTTCATCATCTCGATGCTCTCCATGACGAGGAGGGAGTAGTTCACCCTTGGGGCTGAGGGTATGTACCAGTAGCTATGTGTTTGATCTCTCTCTCTCGTGTTCTTGAGATGGTACGATCTGATGTATCACGAGCTTTGCTATTATAGTTGGATCTTATGATGTTTCTCCCCCTCTACTCTCTTGTAATGGATTGAGTTTTCCCTTTGAAGTTATCTTATCGGATTGAGTCTTTAAGGATTTCAGAACACTTGATGTATGTCTTGCCGTGCTTATCTGTGGTGACAATGGGATATCACGTGATCCACTTGATGTATGTTTTGGTGATCAACTTGCGGGTTCCGCCCATGAACCTATGCATAGGGGTTGGCACACGTTTTTGTCTTGACTCTTCGGTAGAAACTTTGGGGCACTCTTTGAAGTACTTTGTGTTGGTTTGAATAGATGAATCTGAGATTGTGTGATGCATATCGTATAATCATACCCACAGATACTTGAGGTGACATTGGAGTATCTAGGTGACATTAGGGTTTTGGTTGATTTGTGTGTTAAGGTGTTATTCTAGTACGAACTCTATGATAGATCAAACGGAAATAATAGCTTCGTGTTATTTTACTACGGACTCTTGAATAGATTGATCAGAAAGAATAACTTTGAGGTGGTTTCGTACCCTACCATAATCTCTTTGTTTGTTCTCCGCTATTAGTGACTTTGGAGTGACTCTTTGTTGCATGTTGAGGGATACTTATATGATCCAATTATGTTATTATTGTTGAGAGAACTTGCACTAGTGAAAGTATGAACCCTAGGCCTTATTTCCTAGCATTGCAATACCGTTTACGCTCACTTTTATCATTAGTTACGTTGCTTGTTTTATATTTTTAGATTACAAAAACCTATATCTACCATCCATATTGCACTTGTATCACCATCTCTTCGCCGAACTAATGCACCTATACAATTTACCATTGTATTGGGTGTGTTGGGGACACAAGAGACTCTATGTTATTTGGTTGCAGGGTTGCTTGAGAGAGACCATCTTCATCCTACGCCTCCCACGGATTGATAAACCTTAGGTCATCCACTTGAGGGAAATTTGCTACTGTCCTACAAACCTCTCACTTGGAGGCCCAACAACGTCTACAAGAAGAAGGTTGTGTAGTAGACATCACGGTACAAGTCAAGGTACAGGAGGTACAGGAGGCGAGCTATTTCAATATGGTCCAAGCCTCACGCCTCTTCTGATGAGGCCTTACGACATGACCGGGGAGGAAAACAAAGCCAAAGTGAAGGCCCAATTGGACGCCCATTTTGGACCGAAACTGCCACCGCCGCCAAAGGAGAAAGTGCCTGAGGATATCGTTGACCACTTTATCCGTATGGCTAAAGCACTAGCTCCCAAGCCTGTTGACTCGTACTATGAGCGCCAAATCAGGAAGGCACATCGAGCATAACAAAAGGAGTCGAGCTCGAGCCAAGCAGCTGCCAAAAAAAGCGGGAAAACCGTTCCCCAGCTAGGAAAACAGGCGGTGCAATCGATCCCCCCGCTCATTGTACCAACACATGCGAGTACCGGTGCCGATCAGCTGGTAATAATCGACGAGCATAGAAGGTAGGCTGCAGAGCTCGGTATCACTGCTTATCAACTCCTAGAGATCGAGCCCGTGGATACGCTTAGAGAGGAGGACATAAAACAGAAATATGTCCGTGGCGAACCTTTGGTCAAGCCTGAGGAGGTCAAGAAGCTCTCAACGAGAATGTATGAATTGCATGAATGGTACATGAAAATTGCCAAGACTACCAATCGAGAGTCCCTCATGGTGAAAGTCAAGGAAGAGCATTACTTCAATGAGACAACTCTGTCCGTTGAGTATAATGAACTGTTTCAGTTATTCAATCAAGACGCACTCGATAAATCTATCGTCAGTTGCTATTGTCTGTAAGTGATTTCTTTCTATAATTTAAGTCTCAAGCTAGCTGTACTGCTCGTTGATCATTACCTGTAATTATCATCACTATATTATTTTCTGTGGTATTATGCAGGATGAAGATGTATGAAATGAAAAAAGCTAGACGCTATGGCATTTGGTTCATTGACCCAAATACCATTAATGAAGAGATATGGACATATGAATGGGATCGAGCAGACGTAGAGAAAAACATGCTAGAGTTCTTGAAGCGCCTCAATACCAATCGAGATATACTACTTCCTTACAACTTCACGTGAGTCACATTGTCTTGTACTACAAATTCTGTTTTTGCTTACTAGCTAGATGTTAATAAGTGTATAGGGTTTAGGGTAGTTGATGAGTGTTATGCACATGCCCGTTTAATTTATACATGCAAACGTGTGCGCATGCAGTTACCACTGGATCTTGTTAGTCATTCAAGTTGAAGAAGGAACAGTTGAAGTACTGGACTCACTACTTAAAGACGTTAGTGACTACTCAATCGTGAAGCGGATAGTCAACATGTAATTTCAATCATTATTGAACTATATGTCGGCCTCTTTAGTTCGTCATTTCCTGATATCAACTATTTAATAACTCCTTTATTCATTTTCTTTGCCGGCGGGCAGGGCTTGGCAAAAGTTCATCAAAGAGGTTCCAGGCGAATGGAAACAAAAGTTGTATTGGTATCAACCCAAGGTAAGTAATTAAGTAGTACTAGCTAGCTACCATCTCTTTAATTCTAGTTTCAATACCATTAATTATCATGCTTGATTAATTATTATCTGATTGAATTCTATTCTCGTAAAGGCCATGAGGCAGGCGCCGGGGACTAATTTATGTGCATACTACGTTTGCGAGAACATTCGCATGATGGCGTCCGAAAGGACCAAATCTGCTAGACAGCTATGGGTACGTTTGCGAGAACACTATTCACAATTTTTACATCATTATCGATATCTAATCACACAACTAATACATGCATATTGATCTCCTTCTTAAAAGTTCAATGAGGTACGGAATAAGCTCCTACCAACAAATCGCGTACGAGCAATTCAAGAGGAAATAGCAGGATTTTTGCTCGACCAAGTCATAGATCCCAAAGGATAATACCATTACCCGCTACTGCAGTAATGCCTCCATGTAGGAGAAATTGTATATACCTAATTGTATATATATACATGTGTATGTGTGAATGGTGGTGCGAGACATTCGATGATATATATATATAATATGATCGGTTCTACGAGAAATTCTATTTATATATATGCATAACATGTACAATATGTAGTATTGTGAAATACCAGCAAATGAAAAAGAATTAAACGGAAAACACAAAATTAAAGGAAAAAAGAAATCATGAACCAAAACCCCCCAAACCTTTTAGTACCGGTTGGTGTTACCAACCGGTACTAAAGGTCTCCCCGCCCCCGGCGCTGGCTCGTGCCACGTGGTGGCCCTTTACTAGTGGTTCGTGTTGAACCGGTACTAAAGGGGGGACCTTTAGTCCCCACCCTTTAGTGCCGGTTCTGTAACCGGCACTAAAGGGCCTTACGAACCGGTGATGCATCCCGGTTCTGCACTAGTGCCACCATCTTCGGCATGTACCTTGTGAGCATAGGACAAGAAGAATAGGTCTCCCCTATGGAGGTTGACAACAAGGGCATCAGACAAGGCAACAAAAACAAGGATCGATCGATGAACCACTCTAACCATCCAAATCGCACGACATAGAGAAATTGTTGATTGATCTACAGCTCCAGTTGTAGAGCTCGATGAAGAGGTAGAAAAACTTGACTGATATGCACCAATGCCAGCAAGTATCGCTCGGGGTCTCTAGATTGAACGACTCAGAGCGTCGATTCCCCGTTCTCCCTCCCCAACATCCCTGAGGACGAATAGGCAGCCAACATGGCGCCCATTCCGCCTGATTTGAGAGCACACTGAGCTTATTTAGGAAGCCCTGACTAGATCCATCCCTCTCTGACACTGTCCATCATGAAAGACGACTAGACGAAGGGACCTACCTTTTTTTGACACGACTCACACGTGCGACAACAAACTCGACTCTGCATCAAGCCATACTTCGGCATAACACCACACGCCCCATGGGAAAACTCAACCCGAGATCTTAGCCTAGTAGTACTATCTATATCAACATCCCGTCCTCCTCACCTGGAGCAATAAAGGGTGTGTTAGGTTGCATTCTCATCTCAGCATAGTTGTTCCCTCTTCGTGCATGCTCATATCAATACCCCTCTTAATGCATGCTCTCATGCATGCTTCTAGTATATTTGTGTTAAACTAGTGTGGACTCATGCACCCTTCATACACTCTACCAAACACCTAAAAATGGGTCGAGAAGGGAACTTTTGCTCTCAACCCTCATACCCCTTACCAAACGCACCCTAAGGGATGGAAACGTGGAATGGAGTTGGTAATTCTGAAGTGGACGGAGGGGGTGAGGGAGGAGGGAGAAAGAAATAATATGACCCATTCACAGTGAATTTTCACCAGAGGATAACTGTGTATTCCATGATAGTTTTTCCATGTTTTTAATCTAATTAGGGTGGGGGGTGTTGCGAAGGAGGAGTGTCGTGTCCCCGACACTGTTGGTCTTAACAGTGGTGTGGGAATCTCCAAGGAAAGTTATCAAATATGGTCAATGAATGTTGGGTGGAACAGCTGAGCGGACGCTGACCATCCAACCATATCCATCAAATGTCAACCCTTGTCCCACTGGGAGAGAAGAGAGAATGGCGGGAGAGAAAAAACATTTGGATGTGGTGGGTCCGAGACTCAGTTGGTGTGTCTGAACTATTCCAAAAACTCCCCTGTAATGTACTCAATCTAGATCGGAAGGAGGAGGAGGGAGTTGGTATGGGGAAAGGGGAAAAGGGGTGCCGGAGGAAGGAGAAGGACAGCTTCTCTCTTCCAGTCTGCCAGATACAATAATTCTCGATGCCCTCTGTGGAGCCAATCCTCACCTACCAATACTCACTCACTCTAGAGGCACATAGGCCCACTCGATAGCTACTCTTCAGGCCCAGCTATCAGCACGCCCGTGTCATCCCGCTGGCAATTCTTCTCGGTTGGTGGGCCGGCGTCGTCGGCCTCCTCATCGTGGTCGGGCTCCACCTTGCCAGTCGTGACAGTCTCCCCCCCTTGAGGACTGCCTTGCCCCAAGGCGGTGTAGCTGGGAACCGCTATTGTAGTTGCGTCGGGTCTTCCCAAGTTGCCAGTGAAGAAGGCAGGCCTTGCCAGTGAATCAACACCCTAGGCTGGGGAACTCCTCAGACCTGCACTTGTTTCTCTTCTAGAATACACAAAGGCACATGCTCTGCCTGCAAAATGGAGTTAGTGGGTGGTAGTTCCGTGCTTACCGGCACTGCAGCTCCGACGGCACACTTAAGCAGCGACACGTGCACCACAGGATGAATCTTGCTCGTCGGCGGCAGATTTAAGCGATATGCTGCTGCGCCAACCCGAGCTTGCACAGTGTAGGGCCCATAATACCGAAATGCGAGCTTCTGAAATGGACGACGAGCCACTGATGTCTGGATAAATGGTTGCAGCTTGAGAAGTACAGCATCTCCCACTTCAAAGGATCAGTCTGTGCGGTGCCGATCAGCTTGGGCTTTCATTCTATCTTGGGCTTTCTTCAGTTGCTGCTGCAGATGTTCAGTGAGCACTTCACGTTCCCACAGCCAAGCTGCTAGATCAGGCACCACTACTGCAGGATGCTACTAACGCGACACTACGATCAGAGACCCTTCGACAAAACTGTGTGCGATGCAATAATCACAAACAGTGGTGTAAAAGAACTGTCAAAAAAGGTGCAAAACATTTGCGATGGCGGAGCCATCAAACACGGTTCAGATTTTAGTTGCGTGTGCAATCCAGGGCATACAGTTTAGTCCAATGAACTGTTTGCGATGAGGCGGAACAAAAGAAACGGGCGGCCTGATGAAGGCGTGTGCGATATAGAGCATATGGTTCACTCGGATGAACTGTTTGTGATTAGGCAACACAAAAGAAACGGTCAGCCAGATCAAGGTGTGTGTGATTGAGGGCATACGCTTCAGAAGGATTAACGGTTTGCGATTAGGCAACAGAACAAAAACCGGTCAGCCAGATCAAAGTGTCTGCGATTCATGGCATACACTTTACATGGATGAACTGTTTGCGATTAGCCACAACAACTGAAGCAGTTAGATAGATCAACGTGTGTGTGCTAGACGGGCACACACATCTATTATATATAAAAAGTATTTGACGGGTTAACCAATAAAAAGAGAAATAAGCTAGAAATTACCACAATAATTAGAATGGCTCCAGTTTGTAAGAAGATTGTACCAAAACTTGACCCAAATTGGACTAGTTTTTTACCACAACATGTTGGTGCTATGACATAACACCATGCCAAGTTTCATGATTTTGGGGCGAGTTCTAGATTTACAGTAATTTTAAAACCAGGTTTCTCAATGTTTACTATCGAGTCAGCAGCGCCCTGGATAGGCTTTTTCCTCGTGGGTCCCAAATGATAAATCCAAATATGTGACTACCATGCAGCTTTTCTTATTAAGAATTACAGCCCTTGGTGTGCAAGCTGAAAATAAGTTTGTGGGTGCTGGTGGGCACTAAAAACTTGTGGTTCTGTAATGAACAAAGATCTCAAGGATCCCGCGAGAGTGATGTTCTTTGCCTATGTTGTGAATGCTTATAATATTTATGTCTTAATTAAAGAAATGGCAAGCCATTGGCCCAGTATGAAAGAAAATATGGGTCAAAGCCGAGTTGAAAAGGGCAACAATATCTAACTCCAGCTAACAAACAATACAAAAGCACGAGGATTAATTGCTCATCAGGTTTAGACAAAATCCAGATTGAACAGGACAATGACATCTAACTCAACCAAAGTTTTCGGCAGTCACAATCAAATGGATCGGTCTGATCCATAAAATCAAGATCAACGGCCAGAAATTCTACTGGTCCATGATGACAAGTTGTTGTAAATAGAAGCCGAGCACGATCAGAAGCCCTTAGGTCCACATGAAACTTCTTTTTATGTTGTTCAACACCTGCAGCCGTAAGAAATTTCTTGTTGAAAAACTTAATCCTCACGGACAATAGTGCCCTCGCATTCGACATGAAGAATGTGACAAAGCTAGTGTTTGCATTGTTGGATGCATATCCTTCCAGTGTTACTGTCTTCAAACGAATGTCGTGAGATCTGAGAAAATCCCGGTGCTTCTTGAACCATCGATTGGTTATACCTTTTTTTCCATGTGTTAGTGCCTAAATAGAGATGAAGATTGAAAACAGTTAATGTCTAAAAAAGATTATGTTGAAAGAGTGATAGCTGAACGATTAATTATAGTACATTATATATGGGCTTTCAATGTGCGTGAAATCATCACCTTCATATACAAATTCTCCAGACATGGAAAGCATTGCAGCAAGGCAATAATGATGTTGAGATCAAAACACCACATAGTGATATATAAGGTCTTGACAGAATCCACCACCACTGATAGGATGGACAAGCGCTTCATTGAGCATAGAACATAATATTAGCACTGAAAGTGTACTCCAAGATGATACTTAACTTATGCGCACAAATGAAAAATGCAAATTACAAAAGTGTACGTGAATAATATACAATACCTCAATAGGTGTGGAGGCAAACACCATCTCGGACCATTCAAACGGATCACTAATTGCACCCAAGGTCTCCAGTTTAGGCGCAGAGACCACAGTTATTTGTGAAGGTTTATAACAACAATTAAGGAGCAACCTTTGAAGTGAAGGGGCGTCTTCGATGATGAGCTCCTGTCCTTCAAAATGAATTCCAATGCTTACAAGGTGAGACGACTTTATTTTGAGACAAGGGATATGGATTCCTATTCCAAAAACAAGCACCAAACGCTGCAGTGCAGGGCAGCTAGAGTGGATGATGCTGTGAAGTGAGGCCACCGACAGATCAACCAACACAAGCGCAAGTTTTTTCAGCACTGGCAGTCGAAGCATTTGTACCAGATAGTCTGCTAGATGGCACCGGGTCAAGGTGACGGTGTGGAGTGAGGAGGAAAACCATGAGATGGGCTTCGGTGGTGAGGGCACAGATGCAGCTCTTGGTGGAAACCTATCGCTGTAATGGTAGAACTCAAGCTGCTGGAGTTTATCGAATTGACGGGATGTCAGGCAGGCGGCCACCGTGCAGGGTATGTCTAGCAGGTAGCATGCCGGGATGCAGATGCGTTGAACGGAGCCCCCGTGGGACGAGATGATGGCTCCGGGGAGTTTAGAATCATCATCGACAGATAGCTGACGACAATCAAGATTAAGAGGCGCGGTGCGCCACAGAGTGCGCCACCGAGATGCGAGGACTTGTGTGCGGCAGCCATCCTTGGTGGGGAGAAGGGAGATGATCTCCCCAAGGATTCCGTCCGGGAGATCGCTGATGCGGTCCGCCGGAGATTCTACTGGTTCCTCAGGTCCAGGGGGCGCTTTTGGCCGCACAGCCGGGTCGAAGATCTACATCCGGCAGCGGCGCTGGTCAGAGCCTCATATGTGTTCATACCAATCTGAAAGAAAAAATGGCATAACATGTAGGACATCCGAAATCAATTCCAAAGATCAGGAAGAAAAAAGGCACAAACATATATGTAGGTGACTAACCGGTTTTCCGTCGGAGTCGCAGTTGTTGCCGGAGTTGCAGTTGACCTCCGGATCCAGCTGGGGGGGGCACGACGGCGCCGACGAATTCAAGGTCATGCTCCTGCCCGCGTGGGACCTCGTCGGCGGCGACAGAAACCTCTGTGGCCAGCTTGACGCGTTGTGCGGGTGCTTCACCAGCCCCGGCGTCGCCACTCCCTCCGATGGTGCGCTTCGTCGGCATCGTCATACACTCTGAAGTCCTGACGTCGGTGACCACTATGGACCGGGGGTGCGACCGCCTATTATGGCCGGCGGCTTGGGCGCGCAATTAATACGAACCAGTGGGAGCGAGGCGGGCTGCGGTCAAAAGTTGTCTCGCCTCACGGTGGGCCTGCGTGGCGGACGTCTGCCATTCCTACCATCATTACACACAGCTACTCGCACGCCTCCCCGTCGATACACACACCTGCACGCACGCCTCTCGGTATGCCTGCGCGGCGAACTGCTCGCATGCGTCCCGTCAACTCACGCCTGCTCGCAGGACACACGGGGCGTGTGGCAGCACGTATATTTTTTGGTTTATTTTCTGCCGCTTTACTGCTTCACTGAACCATTTGCGTTGAAGAGATGCACAAATCCTGTGTTGAACATCTCGCATGCTTCCCGGTGAGCCTGCACACTGGACGAGTTTTGGATTTACTAGAATTTAAAAACCGGGCATCTAAATGTTTTGCGGCAATCAACAATGCCCTGGTGTTTGAAATTCATTCTAATTTCTTGGATGGGACCTAAGCATGCACATAAGGACACATATTTGATTTTTCAACCAATTTATAGTCACTGGAGCATGCGCATGTATTTCAAATTTGAATTATGCACATAAATGCATTAAAAACTCAGTTAATGCATAAAAATGTCCAAACGAACCCCGAAAAATCACAAAAATTGACACAACGCTCCTGTTGTTCTATGTTGACACGAGAAAAAAATTAAAAGCAATAAGAGGCAATGGATATCGTTTCGTCCCCAAAGGTGGGACGTTCCCTACCGAAAACCATCATGTTTGTTGTGAGAAGCTCCGCTTTGTGAGAAGCATATACCCAAACCTGCCCTAAATGGGACAAAATTTGTACCACGGCATGTTGATGCGGCTCCATGATAGCATGTCAAGTTTCATGAATTTAAGACGAGTTTTGGATTTACTAGAATTTAAAAACCAAGCATCTCAATGTTTTGCCGGCAATCAACGGTGCCCTGGTGTTTGAAATTCATTCTCATTTCTTGCATGGGACCTAAGCATGCACCCAAGGACACAGATTTGATTTTTCAACCAATTTATATGCACTGGAGCATGCGCATGTAGTTCAAATTTGAATTATGCGCATAAATGCATTGAAAACTCAGTTAATGCATAAAAATGTCCAAACGAACCCCGAAAAATCACAAAGCTTCACACAACACTCCTGTTGTTCTATGTTGGCACGAGAAAAAAATTTGAAAGCAATAAGAGTCAATGGATATCGTTTCGTCCCCAAAGGTGGGACGTTCCGTACCGAAAACCATCATGCTTGTTGTGAGAAGCTCCGGTTTGTGAGAAGCATATACCCAAATGGGACGCCCGGCTAATTAGGCTACAGTAATCCCACATTAATGTCACCACGTCACCTCGGTTACTATTGCTAACCCGCGTTGATTCGAAACCGATTCAAATTCAAATTTAAAATAAAGTCAAATAATTAAAGATTTCAAATGAAAAAACTAAAATGTACAAAATGTGGCAAATAATTAATAGATAATTATTGTGGAGAAATCATATTTTTATAAAATATTTAAGTGCCTTTAAACAATTAAAACAGGGGCAAAACAATATTTTTATTGCTTTTTAATTTATAAAAATTCCCAAAGCATTTTAAATAAATCCCAAGCTTTTTATGGCATTGTCTAATTTTGCAATGTGAATTATGGGACAAGTTCTCTATTTTACTAAACCTATTTGCTATTTAAAAATAAGTACAAATCTTAACAAAAAAAGAAAGAAACCAAAAGGAAAGAAAGAAAGAGAAACAGAAAAAGGGAAATAGAAACAAACTTAACCTACTGGCACACTCGGACCATCTAGCAAAGCTCACGGCCCAGTCCACCAGCGCCCTCTCCTTCTTCCCCTGTTCACCCGAGCGTGGTGGCCGCTCGAGCATCGTCCATGGAGGGGATCCGCCACGTGCCGGCCATCCCGCTGTTGCCCGCGCTGCATAAAAGGCCCACTCGACCCCGGATGAACCCTAGCGCGCCCACTGCCCTTTCCTCACTCCTCTCCCTCTCTGACCTCGCTCACCCGAGCGCATCAGTCGCCGCGCCTCGACATTGGCGTGGCCACCGGCCACCTTCCGCCGTTCCAGGCTGCCCAGGAGGACCACCGCGGTCGACCACATCGCCTTCGCCTTCCGGAGGACACCGGGACACCGCATCGACGCCGCCCGTGCCGATCCCCTTCCTCGAGCTTCGCCTCTGCTTTGACCGGATCGGGGTCGTCTTCAACCTCCAGTCGTCAGCGATCTTCCTCGATTTGGGCATCCCCTGCTGCTCCTAGTCACTCGCCGGGCCTTCATGTGCCTCCGCGGTGAGCCCCTATGCCGATTCCCTCTGTCCCCCCTTCGATTCGATGCCGTAGGACGTTGTTGCCGTTGGTTCCGAAGCTCCGCGCGCCCGCACACCCTTCTTCCGCACCGCGGGCCGCCGGCCACGCCCGCCTATGCGTGCTGCGCTCCCACGCGCGCGCGAGGCCGCGCCCCCGCTCGCCCGCTGCTCCTAGCTGCCCGCTGGATGCCGCTCCGCGCACTGCTGGCTTCCGTTCCCGCTCGCCACCGTCGCCACCTCCCACTGCTGCCGCGCAGTTCGCCCGCGACGGCCGCGTCCCGCTCCCCTGCTCTACTGCTGCTGCCTTGCTTGCTCCGCCGCCTGCTCGCCGACCACGCCCCGCGCCCCCGCCGTTCGCTTGTGGGCCGCGCCCCTCCTCCCGCTGCTCGGCGCCTTGCCGCGCCCGCCAGGGCCCCCACTGCCCGGAGCCTCACCTAGTTTTCCCCGCCCCTTGTCCGCTGCTTGCTGCGCCGCCGCTCGCCTGCTCCTGCGCATCGCCCCGTTCCCCCACCTCCGATCAGGCGAGCTCGCCTCGCCGTGGCCTCGCCCCGGTCGCCTCAGGCAGCCGACCTCGCCCCGCTCCCCCTCGGGCGGGCTCGGTCCCGTGCGGTTACGCCCGCGCCCGCTATGGCTCCCCCAGAGCCACTGACTAGGGGCCCCATACCCCAAAAAACATTAAAAAAAAGTGATTAAAACAAATAAATAATTAGTTAGTTAATTAATTAATTAACTTACTTAATTATGTTTAATTAAGCTAATGAAACTTAGTTAACCTAATTAACTAATTAAACTAATAAAGCATGTTTAGTTAGTCTGAGTCAATAACGAACGGGACCCACATGTCTGTTGACCCAGACAACAGATGGTTGACTGATGACATCATGCTGACATCATAATTACATTTTATAATTAAATTAATTCTGTTAATATAAAAAATGGATTAAATATTTGAAAAATAATATAAAATAAACCGTAACTCGGATGAAAATGTTTTGTACATGAAAGTTGCTCAGAACGATGAGACGAATCTGGATACACAGCCCGTTCGTCCGCCACACATCCCTAGCATAGCAAACACGCAACTTCCCCCCTCCGGTTCATCTGTCCGAAAACGCGAAACACCGGGGATACTTTCCCGGATGTTTCCCCTCTTCGTCGGTATCACCTCCTACCGCGTTAGGGCATACCTAGCACCGCGTATTGCCTCGTTATGTTTTGTGATGCTTTGTTTGCTACGTATTTACTGTTTCTTCCCCCCTCTTCTTCCCCGGTAGACCCTGAGACCAGCGCTGATGCCACCGAGTACGACTACGTCACCGACGACCCTTCTTCCTTGTACAACAAAGCTTCCAGGCAAGCCCCCCCTTGATCACCAGATATCGCCTATTCCTTCTCTCTACTGCTTGCATTAGAGTATTGTAGCATGTTACTACTTTCGGTTAATCCTATTCTGCTGCATAGCCTGTCATTGTTGCTACAATTGTTGAGACCTTTACCTGCTATCCTAACGCTTAGTATAGGATGCTAGTGTTCCATCAGTGGCCCTACACTCTTGTCCGTTTGCCATGCTATACTACTGGGCCGTGATCACTTCGGGAGGTGATCACGGGCATATGCTATATACTTTATACTATTACATTACTTATGATACTGTTCGGAGGTGGGGGCTGAAGGGGCAGGTGGCTCCATCCCGGTAGAGGTGGGCCTAGGTTCCCGACGGCCCCCGACTGTTACTTTGTGGCGGAGCGACAGGGCAGGTTGAGATCACCTAGGAGAGAGGTGGGCCTGGCCCTGGTTGGCGTCCGCAGTTACTTTAAAATAACACGCTTAACGAGTTCTTGGTATTTGATCTGAGTCTGGCCACTGGCCTATACGCACTAACCAACTACGCGGGAACAGTTATGGGCACTCGACATCGTGGTATCAACCGAAGCCTTCTTGACGTCAGCGACTAAGCGGCGCGCGCCGGATTGGACCGTAAGCCCGCGCTTGTATTAAGGGGGCTAGGTCTGCTTTCGGCCGCCCTCGCAACGTGCAGGTGTGCAAATGGGCGATGGTCCCAGACCCCTGCGCCATAGGATTTAGACCGGCATGCTGACCTCTCTGTTGTGCCTAGGTAGGGCTGCGACGTGTTGATCTTCCAAGGCCGGGCATGACCCAGGAAAGTGTGTCCAGCCAAATGGGATCGAGCGTGTTGGGTAATGTGGTGCACCCCTGCAGGGAAGTTTATCTATTCGAATAGCCGTGATCTTCGGTAACAGGACGACTTGGAGTTGTACCTTGACCTTATGACAACTAGAACCGGATACTTAATAAAACACACCCTTCCAAGTGCCAGATATAACCCGGTGATCGCTCTCACACAGGGCGACGAGGGGAGGATCGCCGGGTAGGATTATGCTATGCGATGCTACTTGGTGATCTTACCATCTGCTCTCTTCTACATGCTGCAAGATGGAGGCTGCCAGAAGCATAGTCTTCGACACGACTAGCTATCCCCCCCTTCTTCTGGCATTCTGCAGTTCAGTCCACCGATATTCCCCCTTTACACAGATACCCATGCATATGTAGTGTAGATCCTTGCTTGCGAGTACTTTGGATGAGTACTCACGGTCGCTTTTCTCCCTCTTTCCCCCCTTTCCTTTCTTCCTGGTTGTCGCAACCAGATGCTGGAGCCCAGGAGCCAGACGCCACCATCGACGACGACCCCTACTACACCGAGGGTCCGCCGACGAGCGGGAGTAGTTTAGGAGGATCCCAGGCAGGAGGCTTGCGCCTCTTTCGATCTGTATCCCAGTTTGTGCTAGCCATCTTATGGCAACTTATTTAACCTATGTCTGTACTCAGATATTGTTGCTTTCCCTGACTCGTCTATGATCGAGCACTTGTATTCGAGCCCTCGAGGCCCCTGGCTTGTATTATGATGCTTCTATGACTTATTTATGTTTTTAGAGTTGTGTTGTGATATCTTCCCGTGAGTCCCTGATCTTGATCATACTCGTTTGCGTGCATGATTAGTGTACGATTAAATCGGGGGCGTCACACCAAACCTGCCCCAAATGGGACAAAATTTGTACCACGACATGTTGATGCCGCTCCATGATAGCATGCCAAGTTTCATGAATTTCAGACGAGTTTAGGATTTTCTAGAATTTAAAAACCAGGCATCTCAATGTTTTGCCGGAAATAAACGGTGCCCTAGTGTTTGAAATTCATTCCCATTTCTTGCATGGGACCTAAGCATGCACCCAAGGACACAAATTTGATTTTTCAACTAATTTATATGCACTGGAGCATGCGCATGTAGTTCAAATTTGAATTATGCACATAAATGCATTGGAAACTCAGTTAATGCATAAAAATATCCAAACGAACCCCAAAAATCACAAAAATTTACACAACACTCCTGTTGTTATATGTTGACACGAGAAAAAAACTTGAAAGCAATAAGAGGTAATGGATATCGTTTCGTCCCCACAGGTGGGACGTTCCCTACCGAAAACCATCATGCTTGTTGTAAGAAGCTCTGGTTTGTGAGAAGCATATACCCACACCTGCCTCAAATGGGACAAAATTCATACCACGGCATGTTGATGCCGCTCCATGATAGCATGCCAAGTTTCATGAATTTCAGACAAGTTTTGGATTTAATAGAATTTAAAAACCAGGCATCACAATGTTTTGCCGGCAATCAATGGTGCCTTGGTGTTTGAAATTCATTCCCATTTCTCATGGGACCTAAGCATGCACCCAAGGACACAGATTTGATTTTTCAACCAATTTATATGCACTGGAGCATGTGCATGTCGTTCAAAGTTGAATTATGCACATAAATGCATTGAAAACTCAGTTAATGCATAAAAATGTCCAAACGAACCCCGAAAAAACACAAAAATTCACACAACACTCCTGTTGTTCTATGTTGACACGAGAAAAAAATTTGAAAGCAATCAGAGGCAATGGATATCATTTCGTCCCCAAAGGTGGGACGTTCCCTACCGAAAACCATCATGCTTGTTGTGAGAAGCTCCGATTTGTGAGAAGCATATACCCAAACCTGCCCCAAATGGGACAAAATTTGTACCACGGCATGTTGATGCCGCTCCATGATAGCATGCCAAGTTTCATGAATTTCAGACGAGTTTTGGATTTACTATAATTTAAAAACCAGGCATCTCAATGTTTTGCCGGCAATCAACGGTGCCCTGGTGTTTCATATTCATTCCCATTTCTTGCATGGGACCTAAGCATGCACCCAAGGACACAGATTTGATTTTTCAACCAGTTTATATGCACTGGAGCATGCACATGTAGTTCAAATTTGAATTATGCACATAAATGCATTGAAAACTCACTTAATGCATAAAGATGTCCAAACGAACCCCGAAAAATCACAAAAATTCACACAACACTCCTGTTGTTCTATGTTGACACGAGAAAAAAAACTTGAAAGCAATAAGAGGCAATGGATATCATTTCGTCCCCAAAGGTGGGACGTTCCCTACCGAAAACCATCATGTTTGTTGTGAGAAGCTCCGGTTTGTGAGAAGCATAGACCCAAACCTGCCCTAAATGGGACAAAATTTGTAGCACAACATGTTGATGCCGCTCCATGATAGCATGCCAAGTTTCATGAATTTCAGACGAGTTTTGGATTTACTAGAATTTAAAAACCAGGCATCTCAATGTTTTGCCGGCAATCAACGGCACCATGGTGTTTGATATTCATTCCCATTTCTTGCATGGGACCTAAGCATGCACCCAAGGAAAAAGATTTGATTTTTCAACGAATTTATATGCACTGGAGCATGTGCATGTAGTTCAAATTTGATTTATGCACATAAATGCATTGAAAACTCACTTAATGCATAAAAATGTCCAAACGAACCCTGAATAATTCCAATTCTTTTATGATCACTGCAGATAAAAGGTCTAGCAATTCAAACATCGTCCATGGCCGTTGTGACCCCATCATGTAATTCAAATCAAGACCAAAAATCAAGTAGATCCCACACAGTTTATTATAACCAACCATGTGAGATGAAGCACAAAATATATTCAGACCGTGTCTGAATAAGGGACAGTGTCTGATGACACTTTGCACGCCAGTTTTTTCTCTGAAGCGATTCCAAATTTTCGGCTTCCGCGGAAATATCTACCTCCCTGCCCCCTCCCCCTTACCAAAAGCCACATTTCCCCCCTTTCCGCCTTCCTTTCCAAGTTGAAACCTTCACTCCTTGCTTGCAGCGCCGCCGCCTCCTCGCCGGCGACCCTCCTTCACGCTGCTCGGCCTCGTCTATCCAGGCAGGTAATCCACACCCGACCCCCATCCTCCTTCCACATCCCACATGCCCCGACCGCCGACGCGAGCGCGACACCCTCCACCACCGACCCCTCCACCAAATAAGCGCCGGCCTAAGCCATGGTGCACGTAGTATAGCCAGGACCTCAAGGAGCATTTGGCAGCGGAGAAGCAAATCGCGGTCGCACGCGCGGATGAGGTCGCGATGGCTGCCATTAGTGCCGACCCCCAGATCTTGGAGGAGCACCTCTCCGTCGAGGCCACCGTTGACGCCTCGCGCATCGACGCCACGACGCGGTTGGCTACTTTAAACGACAGTTCGTGGCGTTTTCCCGAGGCCACCGTCGGTGCCTTTGACGAAGACTACGAGGTGTTTTCTCAGCGTGCACGTGTTTACCTCATCTCGAGAGCCAGCAGGTTGGTGCCCGGAGCGGCTTAGGCAACTCACCACTACAACGAGGGCACCAATGATGCGGAGGCCTCGCCCTCTTCCATGTCCAAGGAGCCAATCGTCATCGATATCTCCGACAATGAGGAGTAGCTTGTCTTATTAGCTCACTATAAGGACCCATGTTTAGTTTGCTAGCTACTGCCTTTCCTTAACAAATTCTAGTGAATTGTGCTATCTACTTTCACCATGCAATCTTCTGCTATAGTGTATATGTTCTATATGTCATGCAATGTGGTGTTCAATTAACTGCTTGGTTCAATTCTGCAAATGTGATGTTCAATTCTTCAGGTGCAATATTTCCAAGTTGTTAAGCATGCTTGGTTTGGTTAACTGTCTGATCTTCTATTAGAAGTATGTTATATTGTTCAATTGGTGTTTAGTTAACTGCTTGGTTCATTTGTTGTGGCTTGGTTCACTTGTTGTGGTGTTTAGTTAACTGCTTGGTTCAATTCTGCAATGCGATGTTCAATTGTTGTGGCTGCATTCTGTTATTGTATACCATGTGAGGAATAAATCGAATTTGGCTGTACTAAATACATGAGAAACAAATACAATTGCTATATTTCCAAGTTGTTAAGCATGCTTGGTTTGGTTAACTGTCTGATCTTCTATTAGGAGTATGTTATATTGTGCAATGTGGTGCTCAGTTAACGTTTGGTTCATTTGTTGTGGTGTTTAGTTAACTGCTTGGTTCAATTCTGCAATGCGATGTTCAATTGTTGTGGCTGCATTCTGTTATTGTATACCATGTGAGGAATAAATCGAATTTGGCTGTACTAAATACATGAGAAACAAATACAATTGCTATATTTCCAAGTTGTTAAGCATGCTTGGTTTGTGTTAAATGTCTGATCTTCTATTAGGAGTATGTTATATTGTGCAATGTGGTGCTCAGTTAACGTTTGGTTCATTTGTTGTGGTGTTTAGTTAACTGCTTGGTTCAATTCTGCAATGCGATGTTCAATTGTTGTGGCTGCATTCTGTTATTGTATACCATGTGAGGAATAAATCGAATTTGGCTGCACTTAATACATGAGAAACATATACAAGTGCTATATTTCCTAGTTCTTAATCATGCTTGGTTTTCCATGTGGCTTGAATTAATCTGATGAATCTGCAATGTGCTTATTTATCATCAACATATTTTACTGATAGCATGCGAACCCTTACTTAACCTGATGACTAACTACCTTATATGTGTTGCAGGGAAACAATGGGAAGCACTGAGGTTTACAAGATGGTACTAACTATTATACCTTGCCTTTTTGTATTCCTTTGCCCCATTTCCAATATAGAGAAGATATTTATGCACATCCTTGTTTTCAGGCTTCACTGATGATTACCTCTCAAACCACCTCTGTGGTCAGGAGGCGAGGAAAGTTTTCATACAACACCCACGGTTCAATATTGAAGTGTTCCTGAAGAGGTCGAAGGATGGACGGTCAATCATCCACAGGCACTGGCCTAAAGTTGCAAAGACCTTCAACATGAATGAAGGCTCAATATTCGCCTTCCGCTTCAGCAGTTTTCCAGATGAGATGCATCTCTCTATGTACCGTCTATGATGCTAATTTCGAAAGGTTCTAGATGTTGCATGTGAAACTTGCTGCTGGTGCAGTTGTGTAATGGGGTAGCTGAGTGCTGAAGCTATATCATGTTGTACTCCGATGTATTTCAATTATGAAATCCTACTTCCTTAATATGGAAATGGAATATATTATGTGCTTAATATGAATGTCAATTAGATTAGTAAATGGATTATTAATAATAGGGCAATTAGCCCGCTAATTGGCCAATTAGCTTGCTAATTTGGTTTTCCTATTGCAAACGGTTAATGAGAAAACACCGTGGGCGATGACCTAAGGCAACGCACACAGTTTCTAGGAATAAACCGTGTTGGATCATTGAACAATCACACACGACATTCTCTTCAAAACTATTTGCGTTACGCCACCTTGCGCAAACGTTTTCCTTGTAGTGACTGTGTGGGATGTATATACGAACGGAAACGTTTAGTGGTGACTGACTGTGTGGGATGTACTTACAACCAGAAATGATTTTGCCTGTATAATTGTATTTTTTTAGCACTACTGTATGTATTTCTGTATTTGAGTGCTCGCCGGTCGCACACGACCTCATTTTGCCGAGCGTGTGTGCCAGGAGGGCATATCCCCAACGGTTTCTGGGTCGTGTGGGAAGGACCCCCCTATCGCCCACACTCACTTGGCGATGGTTCCAAATGCTGTCGCGGAAAGGGGTAAAAAACCGTTTGTTTAGGACCGACGCTTAACAGTGCCCCGTGCTCTCGTCCACTTAAGATATGCCAAACTCCCGAGGAAGGTGCCCATAGATCACTTCAAAGGGTGTGCGCCCCAAAGACGAATGGTAGCAAGTATTGTACCAATACTCCGCCAGGGCCAACCATTTGGACCAATTTCCCGGGCAAGAGTGCACTGAGCAACGAAGATACATCTTCAGACATTGATTGACGCGCTCCGTCTGCCCATCAGTTTGCGGATGGTACGACGAGCTCATCTTCAGTTCAGTCCGGCAAAGGCGGAACAGTTCCGGCCATACTTGTCCCGTGAAGATGCGATCTCTATCTGAGACAATCCCAAGTGGAAGTCCATGCAACTTGGAGATCTCCTTCATGAACACTTTAGCGATGTCAAGCACTGTGAACAGGTGAGAGAGAGGTATGAAGTGGGCGTACTTGGAAAATTTGTCTACGACCACCAGGATTGCATTGTACCCCCCCTGATTTGGGCATCCCTTCGATGAAGTCCAGAGAAATTACTGCCCACGGCCGTCTGGGAATGGGAAGCAGCTGCAATAATCCCGCTGGCGATATCATCTCTGTTTTTGCTTGCTGGCACACCAAACACTTCTGCACAAATGTCTTCAGTTGTTGTTTGAGCCCTTTCCATGCAAAAAGTCTCTTCACTCTGTTGTACGTAGCATGGAACCCTGAATGCCCCCCAACCGCGCTAGCATGCAGCGCGTTGATGATGTTGTGTTTCCTTGTCAGCAACAATCCATACTCTCCCTTTGAAGCGCAAGATACCATTTTGGAGCTGATACTCCGGTTCACTGGCTGGGTCCAACACAATGCGAGTAAGCAACTCTTGAGTAGTTGGATATTCATGATAGCTTGCGCGAATGGCCTCGAGCCAAGCAGGTTTGCAAACTAACAGTGCTGCCACCGACGAGTCTTCCGGGTGCTCACGTCAAGACAGAGCATCAACGGCCCTATTCAGCAGGCCGGCTTTGTATTGGATGACAAATTGTAGTCCCAGCAACTTGGTGAACGCCCGCTGTTGGATGGGAGTGTTAAGTCACTGATCCGTGAGATGCAGCAAGCTTTTCTGATCCATGCGCACCACAAATTCAGAATGTTGAAGATACGGCCTCCAGTGGTCAACTGCCAGTAACAACGCCAAGCATTCCTTCTCATATGCTGACAATCCCAAGTTACGCGGGGCCAAAGCTTTGCTCAAATAAGCGATGGGATGGAATTCTTGCATCAACACAGCCCCTATTCCCGTCGGACTAGCATCCGTCTCGACGACGAACATCTTGGTGAAATCAGGTAGGGCCAAAACTGGCGCTACCATGAGAGCTTCCTTCAAGGCATTGAATGCTTCATCTGTCGTCTGTGTCCAAACAAAAACTGCCCCCTTCCGTAGCATATCTGTCAATGGCTTGCTAAGGACCCCGAAGTTCTTGACGAACTTTCTGTAGTACCTTGCCAAACCAAGGAATCCACGTAGTTGCCTCACTGAGTCAGGCACCGGCCATTGCTGAACTGCTTGTACCTTGCTGTTATCCATGGAGACCCCTTTGTCGCTGATCACATGGCCCAAGTAATGGATTGGTGCTGCGCAAATGCGCACTTCGATCTCTTAGCAAACATCTGATTCTCATGTAGCAGCTGCAACACTTGACGCAACAGGCTGATGTGCTTCTCCAGTGTTTTAGAGTGTACCAATATGTCATCCATAAACACTAGCACACCGTGCCTCTGGAGGGAAGCTAGAATGGTGTTCAACGCCCCTTGGAACGTGGGCGGCCCCCCTGTGACTCCATAAGGCAGCACCCTGAACTGGTAGTGCCCCTGATGTGTTTTAAATGTCGTCTTATGTTCATCAGCAGGAAGCAAGCGAATCTGATGGTAGCCGGCTCTCAAGTCTAGCTTAGAAAACCATCGTGATCCAGCTAACTCATCAAGGAGCTCATCAATCACTGGCAGAGGGTAACGGGTTTTGATTGTGACCGCGTTAAGGTGTCGAAATTCCACACAAAATCGCCACATCAGGTCTTTCTTCTTGACCAACAGCACTGGAGAAGAAAAGGGACTGACACTAGGAACAATCAGCCCCGATTTCAATATCTCCTGCACCTGAGCTTCTATCTCATTTTTCTGTTCTGGTGTATAGCGATACGGTCGCACATTGACTGATTTTGTGCCTGGCAAAAGTGCGATAGCATGATCCCACGGTTTTGGCTGCGGCAGTCCTGATTGTTCAGCAAATACCATCTGCTATTCATCCAACACGCTCTGAACTACCTCTGGAAGCTGCTGATTCGTTGCTTGGTGTTCATTCATATCAAGGAGCACCACACAAATGATGGACCCCGAGTGCTGCATCTCTTCCAGTTGATCCATAGATACTGGCTCAATGTTGCGAACCTCATTGCGCAGCCCACAGAGCTGAATTTGTCCTCCTTCGTGCTGGAATTGCAGTGTTTTGTCCACTCAATCAACCAACATCGGCCCGCAGCTTTTGAGCCAATCCATACCAATGACCATATCGTAACACCCCAGTGGCAAGACTCGGAGGTCAGTGGTGAACGCATGCCTTTGTGTTGTCCATTTGCACCCCTGTATATATCCTAAACAAGACAGAATTCCTCCATCCGCCACCTTGACAGCCACAGGAGCCATCTTACTGATTCTGTCAGCAAACTTCTCAGCTACCGCGTCACTGATGAAGCTATGGGAACTGCCGGAATCCACCAAAATGAGCACCTCATGATCATCAATCAGCCCCAGCAGGCGTACTATACAGGGCGTCGTCTGTCCTGTCGTGGCCAATTTCGAGATACACATAAGCTGCTCTTCCTCAACAGGCTGAACCTGCCCCTATCGCTCATCTTCTTCTGCCTGCAATAACTCAAGTAATTCTTCCACGACATGCAGCTGTACCGTGGCAGCGCATTGGTGGCCTTGTCCCCAGCGCTCCCCACATTTGAAGTAGAGCCCTCGAGCTCTCCGGTAATTACGCAGTGCAGCCACCCGGTCCTCGCCACGGCCTGGGTCCTATTGGTGATCCCCAGCTCGCGCGGCTTCGATACGACGACGATCTTCGGCAGCCGCCGGTGGTGCCGGCAGCATGGCCCATGGTGGCGGTGGAGCGATCGCCAGCAACGGCCATTGCTGCGCACGCCCTGGCCCGTGTTCCTGACGCCTGTAATTGCGTCGCGACATCGCCTCCAATAGCTCCTCCTGTAAGAGAGACAACGAAAACGCAGAGTCCAAGTCCTGGGGACGATGCAAAGCGACACCCGCTCGAATTTCCGCACGCAATCCATCCAAAAATTGGGTGGTAAAGTAAACAGGATCAAAATCAGAATTATGAGCTAGTAGATTGTGCATCAACTCCTCAAATCTCGCCATATAGCCACGCTCCCCGTTTGGGATAAGGCAGCAAACTGACGGAGTTGCGCCTGATATTGGTCGCGGCCAAATTTTCCACACACAGCCTCACACAGTTCATCCCAGGAGAATGATTTTGCACCCATTTCCTGCAACTGCAGCCATCTAGCTATGTTGCCGGTGAAGTGCAGCGTAGCCACCCTCACCCACATGTCTCTATGAACTCCATAAACATCGAAATACTTCTCGCACTTAGATTTTCAGAATTGCGGGTTATCCCTGTCAAATTGCGGGAAATCAAGTTTGGGCAACGCCCAGTGAACATGCAACTGCTGGTGTGTGTCCCGCGTGTCATAATGCTGTTCTATGGGAGAAACACGACTCAACTCCAACCCACGAGGAACAGGCTGCTCAGATGGAAAAGAAAACGCACCCTTGACCGGAGGCGATTCCAGGGTGGTGACCACCCCGTGTACCAAGCCCCCGGGATTGCTGCTCTCGCCGTGGCCACTTGGCTCGTGGTGCCTCGGGTCGGCGTTTGGTGATGTAGCCGCCGCGCGCGCCACCGGATCCCCCGACGCCATCGCTGGATCGGCGAGGACGGGGTGGAGGGCGATTTTGCCCACCTGCGTACGAAGCTCGTCCAGTTGATGCTGAAGATTGGTCACGGCGGGGCGCCACAACTCCAGCAACTGCTGGATCGCGTCCAGCCGAGCGTCGTTGGCGGCTGACCCTCTTTGATCGAGGTAATCAGCGCGGCTAGTTGTTCCTCCATCGCCGCCGCCTTGAGGGCTTGCTTGGTGGCGTAACGCAGGCAGGGGTAAGCCGTCTCCAGATCTCTGACTTCTGATACCAACTGTAACGTACTCAATCTAGATCGGAAGGAGGAGGAGGGAGTTGGTAAGGGGAAAGGGGAAAAGGGGTGCCGAAGGAAGGAGAAGGACAGCTTCTCTCTTCCAGTCTGCCGGATACAATAATTCTCGATGCCCTTTGCGGAGCCAATCCTCACCTACTAATACTCACGCACTCTTGAGGCACGCAGGCCCACTCAGCAGCTACTCTTCGGGCCCAGCTGTCAGCACGCCCGTGTCATCCCGCTGGCGATTCTTCTCGGTTGGTGGGCCGGCGTCGTCAGCCTCCTCATCGTGGTCGGGCTTCACCTTGCCAGTCGTGACATCCCCCTAGCTTTCATGTTGGATTGCGTGATTTCGGTCATCCACCCATGTCCGTAAGCTTTCATGATGTGCGATGCATGGATAAAAATGGGAGATTTGGTGCAGTTGCCGTGACGGAAAGAAGTCCGAAATCGGCAATGGAATTGGCCGTCGAGTGGACCCCACCGGCGGAAGGGCCCGGTGGCAGATTAGGCGTGAGCTGGCCCAAAACTGATGTATGGGAGCCTGTCGTTTATATCCCTCTGAAGAATAGAAAAAGTCTGCATTTCTCCTGTTTCTCTCGCCCCCTTTCGCTGATCGCTGGGGCCTCACAATCAATCGGCTACTCCCCTCTCCTCTCGCGCGTGGCGAATTCCCCTCTCCCTCTCTCACGCTGCAGCGACCCCGGAGGCGACGTCGGCGGCCACAGCTTGCCGGTAAGATCCCCCCTCCTCCTCTTCCTTCTCCCACCCTTCTCTTAATTTCTAGGGTTCTGTTGTGTGCGCCGCGGCAGGTTCTTAGGGCGGGTGAGTTCGTGATTTTTCATGATGCGGCGGGCGAGAGAGTTGAAATTGAGAGGGATAGATGTATCAGGAGAGGGAGAGAGAATTAGAGATTCAGAGCTGAGAAATTGATAGTGGATTGATCTTTCCTTTTTGTTCCTGAATGGTATCATCTGTATAAGTAGGGGCTTAGGTCTTGTATTAGGAACTTATTAATGGACCAATTTGTAGAAAAACACACTCACCTTAAGTCAGCTTGCATGTTCTCTTCTGATTGGGCAAGAAAAAGGTTTCAGCTTCCATAAGGAATTAAGGATCCAAGGGAAACATACAAATCAACTTTGCGCAAGCAGCTGCAGTACCAAATCTGCATTAATTGACACGAATCGAGTTTGTACAAGGAGTTAGCGAAATTACGAGCCTGCTTGTTATCTGCTGAAACTTTGTTCTTGCCCAATCGCAGTTCATTGTTTGGGCTGTTCACTTCCAGGCACAATCACCTTATTTATAAAGGGTAATTTTGACGGCGCCACTAGTTGACTATGATGCACATGCATTTGCTAGCTTTTTAGCTTGCACACCCTTCTCAATCTACATGTTTCTGCATTTGCACCGTCTTCTGCTCTGCTGCAGACGAGGACTTCGTCCTCCTCCTATACTCCTGCTCCTGCATCTTATCTCTTGATGCTTGCAAATGGACAAACTTTGTGTGAATCTTTTCCCTTTCCAGTTTTCATGTCATTCATCGAACCATGTCGCAGCAAAGTTAAATATGAAAGGGGGTCTGAGGAAACCCATTTGTGGATAATTACACAACTTGCATAGTATAGTAATAAAGCAGAACCAGTTTGCTTCTGGGGGCTAATTTGATGGAACCAGTTTGCTAGCTTTTTAGCTTACACACCCTTCTCAATCTACATGTTTCTGCATTCGCCCCGTCTTCTGCTCTGCTGCCGAAGAGGACATCGTCCTCCTCCTATACTCCTGCTCCTGCATCGTATCTCTTGATGCTTGCAAATGGAGAAACTTTGTGTGGATCTTTTCCCTTTCCAGTTTTCATGTCATTCATGGAACCATGTCACAGCAAACTGACAATGAAAGGGGATTGAGAAAACCCATTTGTAGACAATTATGCAACTTGCATAGTAGGAGTAATAAAGAAGAACCAGTTTGCTTCTGGGGGCTATTTTGATGGAACCAAGTTAGAATTGAAATATTGCCAGACTGGTTGGGCCTCTCCTGCCTAAACGTAACCTGCCAGAGGTGATACACACCCTATGTTTGTTTGGTGTTATCTGTGGCAAAAATCTGCAAAGATAAGTTTTGGACACACCATACTAAACCTTCAGCAATCTTGCTGTCCATTTAGGGTCCCATGGCTAGGAGTTTGTTTGGTAGGAGCAATGTATTCCTGCATGCTTGTCAATCTTAGTTTGGGATCAACCGGTCAACTCTCCATTTTTAATTATGCTATTGCATGATAACCGAGTTGTGATATTGCCTTGCGCTTGTTTATATGCATCTATCCTGCTAAAGCTTTTATCCTGCCATAGTTTTTGGTTCTTACTTGACAGTTATGCTAATACTATTTTGAATTAATCAGAAATGGCATCATCTTCGGACCCATGGATGAAAGAGTACACTGAAGCATCTAAGCTTGTTGATGATATAAGCTCCATGATTGCCGATAGAAGTTCTCTTCCACAATCAGGCCCCGAAATTATGCGCCACACATCAGCCATCCGGAGAAAAATAACCATTCTTGGGACTAGACTGGATAGCTTGGTGACATTGTTGTCCAGGATTCCTCCAAAGTCACTGTATGTCTTGACTACTTTTATCTTTATATAATATATACTGAAGATTACTAGAGTTCTTACATTACTGCAATATGTGTTGACTCAGAAATCTTGAAAGTTTGTTTTGGAAGTTACAAAGGAACATAGGACAGTAGAATATCAGAGAATTTGTATGGACTGTTAAGTAATCCATTATTGCATGTTTGATATATCCTTAGAATCAAAATTCATTTATGGTTTACCTTATGTCTTATGTCAGTAATACGTACATGTGTTGGCTGCTTATAAGAATAGTCTAGTGAATTCTACTCTTCTAGGCACAGTCAAAGAATCATAGTTGTATGGGTGGTTGCTATATTATATTAATATAGCGGGGCGAAAGCCTGTTTCGAGGAATCATTATAATAATGTGTGCAGTATAGGGAAGATGCTGCCATGCTGGTTCATACAAGTTCTGTGTGAAATGTGTTGCTAGTAGAACCTCGTAGTTGGGAGCTGCCGGAGAACTAGGCCTTGGCCTCCGACTGTCAAGTGTCTTGATGGCAACCCTGGTCGATTGGAGCACAAGGATAAAATAGGGGATGGGGATAGGAGAATTAAATTAGGGGCAAGAGGCTTCTTATTAATTGCTTGCCAAAAAGATAACAAGGCATAAGTAGCCGTCTGCTAATAATTAACCAACTCATCTAGCAGATAAGATGAGATTCTAGACAAAGAAGTAAATGGAGATAGCTTAATTGAATGGAGATAATTAAACAAGTAAATTTAGACCCCCACATGTACCAGTAGTAGTCTATGTGAAAGAAGTTTACTACCATAGGATTGTCATTGACAGAGTTTTTTGTCTTCTGCACCTGTATGATAAATTGAACAATCCTATAAATTTGTGTCCAGCAATGAGGTCTGATAATTTTTACTTGCTATAAAAAAAGTTCATGTAGTCATTTTAATTGTTTTTTTTTGCAGCACTGACAAGGAGATGCATAAGCGCCAAGATGCACTTTCCAATTTGAAATCTAAAGCAAAACAGATGGGGACAAGTTTCAACGTGTCAAACTTTGCCAACAGGTTTATTCTGCTTCTCAGTACTGAACCTATAGTGGTCTTCGTCTGCATCAATGCTCACCTTCTTCTCGGGGCTTAAATATTTTACTTGAATACATTATTTGGTTAAAGTTTGTTCAGATTATTAGCATTGTAAGTAATAGTTATATGTAAAATATGCATTTATGCTGTTCAGGGAGGATTTGCTTGGTCAGAGTAAGAAAGCAGCTGATGATATGAGCAGAGTTGCTGGGTTAGACAACCAAGGAATTGTTGGCCTTCAGAGGCAAGTTATGAGAGGTATTATTATTGTTCATCAAGTAGTTTGTTTTAACAGTGGGACTTGTCAACTATATAAATTGAATTTGAGTACACAATTAGCTATTTGTGCCAAAGCACACCTAATAGACTCCACAAGTCCTGTTCATCCCATTATTACTTGCATTTTGTATTGGTTGGCACATATATTTACATAAATCACCAGCATTTGTGTAGGTGATAACCATTGCATGGTAGCTAATTCATTTGTTTTGACAATTTGCAGAACAAGATGAGGGCCTCGAAAGGCTGGAGGAGACAGTCCTGAGCACAAAACATATTGCATTAGCAGTCAATGAAGAACTTACTCTGCATACAAGATTGATTGTTAGTGCTAGTGCCCCTAAAAGAGCCCTATGCATTTGTGTATCTAATAATGTCTGATAATTGCTTTTCTCCATGTCGCAGGATGACTTGGAAGATCATGTTGACGTTACAAACTCCCGTCTTCAGGTAGATATCTTACTGCTACTATTTGATATCGAAGTTCCGTTCACGTGGATGTGCACTGACGTGACTCTCTTGATTCAGCGTGTGCAAAAGAGGCTTGCAATTCTGAACAAGCGCGCCAAAGGTGGCTGCTCATGCATGTGCCTAATGCTCTCTGTTGCTGCCATAGTGCTGCTCGCGGTTATCGTTTGGCTTCTCATCAAGTACCTGTAAAGAAGCGTCCTCGCGACCGTTGTTCAACGCATCGCTTGTTTGATACTCTGTTGAAGTGTGCAGTCTCTTTAAAGATATATACGATGGTTTCCATGGCGGTCCTTTTTATAGTGTTTGGAATTGGAATGGTTGTATCAATATGTACAAGGTGTGAGGCTCTGGCATATGCCCAGAAATATCTGTGTGTGGACACTTGTGGCCTTTGTAAGTCTGGAGGGAGAAATATATACATTTTGTGCGAGGGTTTATATGCTTTATCTACCGTTTTCCGTTTTACTAGTGTGCGCGATTTTGTAATCTGTTTGTGCTTGGGTGCTACTAGTGCAGGGTAGGTTGCATTGCAAAATCAGATCCCCCTCTTTGGGCAAAATTTGTGGCGACTTGTACGATGATCCGTTGGTTTCACAATATATGCCCCGTCTGATATCAAGGGAGGCATAAAATTTGCTGCAGCTGAAGAGTGGAACATGAACTAAGCTAGTGTGTTGTTTCATAAAAATAAAAAAAATCCTGACCCCGCAAAAAAAAATCCTGGAGGACGCTACTGAGACAGTATCTCAAGATCGTGAGCTACCGTATTAAGAAAAATAATCTTAACAAGCTTCTTGATTGGATCGAGATTAATCTTTGAGCTCAAGCTTCTTGATTGGATTGAAATTAATCTTTAAGCTCAGTTGATCAGACTACAATTTTTCTGCATCATGTTACCAAGACAAGGATTTGACTGAATTTCTCTTGTATCTTTTTCTTGTGCCTTTTTCCCTTTATAAATATGTTACCTTTTGCTTTATATATGAAAATATCACATAATGATCAACTAGAGAGTCCCGGCAGGGTTTCTCTTGCCTCCCGCCGGCACCGTCGCCGGTCCGCCCCGTCTCCGGTGGCCTTAGGGCCATGGAGGCGGAGTGGATCTCGGCCCTTGCCGGTGGGAGGGCTCCGTTTTTAGATCTTTTTTCGAGTTTTGTTAGGTTTTGTGTCCTATTCAGGAAGGCGAGACGACGGCGACTCCCTGAAGATGGAATAAAGGTCTCCCCGCCTAGCCTCCGTTCCGGTGATGCGTCTAGCATCGTCGGTGGGCGTGTGGAGGTGTGTCTCCGGCGGATCTATCTTTGATGGATTTGCTCGAATCTGTTCGTCGTTCGGGTGTTCCTGTGTCTTCAGGTTGGATCCTTCTGATCTACACTCTTCACCGGCGACGGTTGCTGTTCTGGTGCGTTGGTTCTATGGGGCCTTAGCACGACGACTTCCCGACTGTCTACTACAACAAGGTTTGCCCTGCTCCGGCGATGGAGGGGCGATGACAGCGGCGCGCCTTCGGCTCGCTTCAGTGCTTGTAGTCGTCGCTAGGTGGTTTACGGATGTAATTTATATTATTTCTAGTGTTCGTTGTACTACCATGATTGAAGATGAATAGATTGAAAGTTTTTCTCGCAAAAAAAATTAAATAATGATGGATGTAGTGTAGAAAAAAAAAGACCGGCGCATCCAAGCGTGTGGATGCTTTCATACATTCTAAGATTATTCTTTTGTTCGGTGAAGCGATGCCAGCTTACCGTTGTAGCCAATGAACATTGTGCACATGTCGCCAAAGGTGCACAAACCACAACATTCCATGTTGTATCATGGCCGAGGCGACGCGATCTTGAGAACGCTGCCAATGAACATGGTGTGCATCTCGCCAAAGACTCATAAGTTTCGGCTACTCGGTCTGAGATTTTAATGGCGACAAGTAAAGATTTGGACATATTTTTTCAATAAAAATCACTTAAATTAATGGGTGAACAAATGAGGAGGAAATGGAGAATACAATGCCACGACTTGGGGGCACGCATCTGACTTGACCAAGGTGCCCATGGCCATGGAGTTGTCAGGACATATCAACGTCGCGACGGGGTAAGATGCCCTTGTCCTGAAGGCTCGTGACGGTGTCGTAGAGACACTGGCTCGCCGGCGTGATGCCGACACCAAGCTCCATGATCCTCCGGCTACTGAACCGGCACCCCTTCTTCATCTCGCCCGCCCCTTCCTTGCACCTCGTGGGCACGGGGTACTCCGGGAAGAACTTGGCGAGGATACGGCACACCTCGGCGCGGTGCAACGTGCGCCCCGCGCAGAGGTATCGGCCATGCGCGTTAGGTATTTCGTACGCACGCGCGTGCGCGTCCGCGACGTCACGGACATGCACGTATGCCTGTGCCGCATTGGTGTACGTCTGCACCGAGCCGTCAAGGTACTTGGCGATATGCCACGTGCTGGCGTTCACCGCCGACTGTAGCAGAGGTCCCAACACTAGAGACGGGTTGATCACCACGAGGTCGAGCTTCCTCTCCTTGGCAAGCTCCCATGCGGCCTGCTCCGCTACCGTCTTTGCATAGCAGTACCAGTTCTGCATATGCTTACTTGTCAGATCCATGTCATTTTACATGTATTTTTTTAGCATGTATATGGTGCTTCTAACATACACACGAGCGGGAGTTAATTAAGCTGACCTTTGTGTCCTTGCAGAACTCGAGGTCGCTCCAACATGTCTCGTTGGCCTCCCCATCAAGGCTGCGGCGAGGATCCATGTACACGGAGCCGATCGACGACGTCATTACCACACGCCGGATGCCGCCCACCTCCGCCACAGCGTTGATCACGTTTCTCGTCCCGTTCACCGCCGGCTCGATCATTTTTTCCTGCATCCGTACATGAATGAACCTTTGTCAGCCACTGTACATTCGGTGTCAGTAGCGTAATACTCCTATGTGGGTAAGTAAAGTACCGGGTCGTCGGTGACGGGGCATGCGGTATGGAAGACCCCTTCGCATCCTTGGAATGCAGCGACGAGGCTCTCCTTGTCCAGCAGGTCCACCCGGAAGAGGGTCAGCCGCTCCGCCGCCCCTTCCAAGGCTCTCAGGTGCGCATTCCTTGTCACGTCATCTGGAATCACACACCAAAGTTAGATGCAGTCCAGGCATGGAGATTAGCAAACGATGAACGGTGCATTGTACTCACCGGGGTTCCGGACCGTGCCGTGGACGGCGTACCCCTTCTCTAGGAGGAGCTTCACGAGCCAAGACGCGATGAAACCACCGGCGCCAGTCACACAGACGGTGCGTCCGCGGCCAGTGGCGACACAGTTAGCCGTGTTGGCACGATCAAAACCCATATCTCAATCTGCAGAAATTTTCCGAACTACTAGAAGTTGCAATAGGCAACAGAGGATATGTATGTATATCTCGACTTCCAAGCTAGTTCCAAACTGAGCTGTGTACTGGTGAGAACTGAGAACCGCCTTTTGGCCGGTATATATAGAGCCGAGATGGCGTGTGCAACGGTTGGTAGCCACATCCGACTTGCATACTTAGTTTGCGTCAACTGCAAATATGTGTCAAATTGCCTTCACACGTACCATGTGTTGATTATGATTCCATTTTCAGTATACAGCGTTTTCGTTAACACACACGAGTATCATGTGTTGATTATAATGCCACTGCAAGTTCGTGCACTTTCATACAATACGCTGACCGGTCAGACCAAGCTTGGATCAAACAAAAAAAAATGCAATGTGAACGGAAGCGCGTAGTACTATATTGTATAGTTAAGTTTCAACCTATATAGTACTTGAAAATTAAATATTCTTGTGCAGCATGGAGCAGAGGCTGGTGTGGCCGTGTGGTGCTCTGTATCAGGTCGAGGAGAGAAAAAGATTCCGTTAGGTGGATCGCATGCACGTTGCCTCTGCGTTCGCATCATCCACTTGCCGTAAACAGGAGTGAATGTACAAAAAAAAGAAAGAAAAAAATAAGTTCCAACCTACTCCCTTCGTTCCTAAATAATAAGCCTTTATAGAGATTTCACTATGGACCACATACAGATGTATATAGATGCATGTAGATTCACTCATTTTGCTCGTATGTAGTTCATAGTGAAATCTTTACAAAGACTTATATTTAAGAACGGAGAAAGTATATACATATTACTTGAAAATTAAATATTCTTGTGCAGCATGGAGCAGAGACTGGTGTAGCCGTGTGGTGATGTGTATCACGTCGAGGAGAGAAAAATATTCTGTTTGGTGGATTGCATGCACGTTGCCTCTGCGTTCGCATCATCCACTTGCCGTAAATAGAGTAAAAATACCAAAAAAAGAAAGAAACAAGAAACAAGACCAGTAGAGGGAGAAGGGGTGTGCTACGCGTCGATTGGCGTATCTTTTTTAAAGATTCGCAGCCCCACGAGCCGTCCGGTTTTGGTTGCTCATCGTAAATCCCTCTTTGCAAGAAGGATATTGTTTCAGAAACAACATTGACTATTGCAACAAGAACTTTATTTCAGAAACACATCATTTGTTCAGAAACATTGATAACATTGTAAAGCATCTCTGTGTATGGTCCCTTTTTGCAGCAAGAGCTTTGTTTCAGAAACACCATTGACTATTGCAACAAGAGCTTTGTTTCAGAAACAATATGCGCGTGGCTGAGACGGAGAGGCCGTGCATTGTGCCACGCGCCGCTGGAATGACGACCGCCCCGTGCGGATCCCGATCTAGATGTAGGGCAGGAAAGATGTGAGCGGCGGAGCAGCCAGCTGTCCAACCACGACAAATAAGGCGGCCAAGAAATAAAGGAGGGATGGAAGTGGGGTTGCGATGGCTGACCTCGCCGGCGAACGACGGCTGCCGGAGCGAGCCAGTGGTGAGCACTTGGGGCGCGGCGAGCGTCTCCTTGATGTGCTGATTTGGGACGAAATGATTGAGGGAAATGGGCTAAGGTACAACGTTGTTGCAAAGGATGTTGTGGTGGGGCCATAGGGGACGCGTGGCGCACAATCGAGGAGGCGGACGTGCGCGTAATTATCGACTGGCTGCTGAGCAGCATTTCCTGGGGGAGAAGCCCCTATATTTTTTAAATAAGATAAGAGGAGATTGAGACGACAGCGTCTACCAGAGGCTCGAACCCGCGCCGACCAGGAGACACGAATTTTTGTCTAAAAAGACCATCTGCCGAGTCAAATTGCCAGAAAAGACCACCTCCGAAACGAATTGACAAAAAGGACCAACTCCACCATGGCGGCAGGCGACACGATGCACCTGCTGCCACAGTCGTCGGCGGCACCCCCTGCCGCCACGAGCATAGGCGACAACTCGGGCATAACAGGTTTTTTCGTCTGCGCCAGCTGCAACGGAACGGCCAGGCGGTAGCTACTGCTGCGCGTGTGCCGCGGCACGCCAAATGGGCCCGGCCATCACGGCAAGAGGCGGCAGCCGCTGCTGATCTGCAAGCGAGGGACAAATGTACAATATTACTTCCTCCGTCTTATAATATAAGAATGATTTTTACGCTAGTGTAGTGTCAAAAACGCTGCTTTTATATTATCGGACGAGGGAAGTATATGACAATTTGTGTCCTTAAAAAATGACTATTTGTGTCAGCCGGTCAGGTGGTGATGTATTCATCCCGTAACCAGTGGGTGGAGTTCATGTGCTTGACATATCGAGGACGACTGAACAGATCATCTCACGCTTTCCAGTAACCCATCCAGTAATCTTGAACCAAGAGAAAAGGCGCATCAATACGAAGCTTTTGTGTGTTCAGGCATTGGCCTGCCTGCCTGTGTGATTAGTGCTTTGAACTATTACATCTTTGATAAAATTGGAGTTGTCGAAGCAAGGTGTAGAAGTGCATGCTCTAGCCGGCTCCCGATCACATATTATACGTCAACACTCCTCTTTATGTGTGGCTCCTTCAGGCCTAAATATGGACCGAAAGTGGGCTACAATTTAATTGCGCCAGCCGGGTCTTGAACTCAAGACCTCTTGACCCTGATACCATGTAGAAGTGCATGCTCTAGCCAATGCAAGCAAAAGATCGATCTGACTAGGCAACACATTATACGTCAACACAAGAAAATGACATGTCAATACGTATCGCCTCGCGCAGCAACAGCAGCAGCGCTTGCCGCCTCGGGCCGTGGCAGTAGGGCCCACCTGGCCTGTCGCGGTACGCGCAGCAGCCGTACCACTTTGGCGTTTCGTTGCAGCTGGCACACGGAACGAAAAAACCTGTTAAGCCCGGGCTGCCACCTGCACCCGTCGCGGCAGGTCTTGCCGCCGGCCCACGTGACAGCAGGTGCCACTTGTTGGCTGACGCACCTGCCGCCACGGCTCAGCTGGTCTTTTTTGACAATTTGATTCAGAGGTAGTCCTTTTTGTCAATTCCACTCGGCAGGTGGTCCTTTTGGAGAAAAATTGAGGAGACACAGCCGCTCGCTGGCCACTAGGTTGGAAGGAGTAAAATTACCTTTAGCAACAAATATTTGGAGATAGAGTGAGTATATTTTTACTCAATTAATTAGATTCTTTACGCGTCACATCTAACTCGATGAACAATGTGAACCCTGCCGCTCCACCACAGTGTCGCCCTATGGGGATGACACATGCGCTCACAGTCCCAATCCTCCCCAAGCTCCATCCTGTCTGATCCCTTCCTCGTCGACATCAAAAGATGCTGTGGGACAAAGCCTATGCGGTCCATGGTGGCGATGAGGTTTTTGTTCCCGCTCACGGGTCGCATATATGAAAGTGCGTTAAGTCGACTAGAGGGGGGGTGAATAAGCGATTTTTATGAATTCTTCACTAAGGAATTTCAAGGTGAGGAAATTCCTAAGAGAAGAACTATTTGCAGCGGAATAAGTACTCAGAAGCAGACATAACATAGCATAAGCATGGTCATCAAGATAAAATGAAGACACGCACGGAGTACAGAAAGCGTAAACACATGATAAAACAGGATGAAGACAAACAGACTGAAGAAATTGAACTGAGGAAATTGAGAATGTCTTCAGTCAAAGTCTTCAAATAGATATGGACAAGCGCACAACACAGTTATGAGGAAATGAAAGAGTTGAGGAAATAGAAGCAGTAGGCTTGGTGAAGACAATGATTTGGTAGACCAGTTTCAACCGCTGTGACAGTTGTATGTCTGGTTGGAGCGGCTAGGTATTTAAACCTAAGGACACACCGTCCCGGACACACAGTCCTCACCGTATTCTCCTTGAGCTAAGGTCATACAGACCTCGCCCAATCACTCGTGGTAAGTCTTCAGGTGACTTCCAAACCTTCACAAACTCGGTCACTCGGCGATCCACAATTTCCTCTTGGATGCTCTAGACCATGACGCCTAACCGTCTGGAAGATGCACAGTCTTCAAAGGTAACAAGCGTCGGATCCACGCAGGATCAATCTCTCCAGTGATGCTCAATCACTTTGGGTTTGTAGGTGTTTGGGTTTGGGTTTTCCTCACTTGATGATTTTCGCTCAAAGTCCTCAGAGGGATGCTCTCAAATGACAAGTGTCAGTTTCTCTCGGAGCAGCCAACCAGCTAGTGGTTGTAGAGGGCGGCTATTTATAGCCTAGGGAGCAGCCCGACATGATAAGACATAAATGCCTTTCAATGATATGACCGTTAGGTGGAGAAGATATTTTTGGACAGCTGGCGCATAGCACAGCAACGGTCGGAAATTTGACTATCAAATTCCTCAGGGCTATCATGTTCCTCATTTGTAGGCAATCCGCACTGGCGAATTCCTAACTCCTCAGTCAGAACAAATTGCTCAGAGACCAGAAGAACTTCGTCTCTGTCACTGAAGAAATTGACTGAGCTGTATGAGATTTCCAATGGCTTCACTCGAAGGGATTGGTAGGTGTAGGATTTTGAGTTGAGCATCACTTGGAAATTTTTCCTTAGTATTTTCTCGACCCCCTTTAATAGTACGGTGTTTCCTATGACTCAAGAAAGAGAAAATGAAACTACGAAAACAAAAGTCTTCACGCTTTATGTTCATCGCATGAAATCCAAGTCTTCACGGTCACACCAATTTCTTCACTTTCAAAGTCTTCAGAAATCCAAAGTCTTCAGTCGAAGACATTCATTTTTAGGGGTCGACTTTCTCTGTAAATATCAAACTCCTCATAGACTTATAGACATGTGTACACTCACAAACACATTAGTCCCTTAACCTATAAGTCTTCAATACACCAAAATCACTAAGGGGCACTAGATGCACTTACAGTCTCCCCCATTTTGGTGATTGATGATAATATAGGTTAAGTTTTCAACGGGGATAAAACATATGAAGTGTAACTACTGATATTGAGAAATTTAATTGCAAGATATAGAATAACTCCCCCTATATCTTGTAATTCATGCACGCATTTGACATATAATATGAAGAATTTGAAATGCATGATGAAATATGGTGACTGATGTAATTCAGCATGCGTGCATTAACATATATGAGGAATAAGCATGCAGAAGAACATAGCAAAAGTATCAGACCACCATAGGGTTTAAGTTTACAACTCGATCCAGCAGTGTCTTCAAAAGAACGAGAGTTGTAACTTAGAAAAAAACGCCCATATATGTAGACCCGCTTGAATACTAACTCAAATTTCTCCCCCTTTGTCATTGAATGACCAAAAGGATCAAAAAATGAGGACTAACGCCCCTGAAGAATATCATGTTGATGGAGGAGCTCCAGCGTTGTTGGGGTCGGTTGTTGTAGTAGGGCCTGCCGCAGTGTCGTCCAAATCCTCATGCTCATCCGTGTCGCGTGATGAAGAATATGAGCTGGCCACCAAGGAGGGAACTTTGACTTTCTTGAATTTCTTCGCTGGTGGCTGAGACCAGTCAAAGTCCTGCTTGAGACCCATTTGCTTCAGATCTTCTTCACCATAAAGATGTGCCAGAACAGCCCAGCTGCGACCGAAGACTTCATGGAGGTAGTAATGGTTTTTCTTCACTGCATTGTGTGTAGCAGTCATGTTGTGAAGAATAGAACCAAACTGGCACTTAACCCATTTGTGGTTGCGATCGACCTTCTGGTGAAGACTGAGGAGAAGCTCACGACCAGTCATCACCCTTGGAGCTGTGCATTGAGGATTTTGCTTTGAAGCATTTGCGACAGAGTCATGAGTGGCAGAGTCATCATTGGTGGAGTAGGATGCAGCTTTGCGGAATTGACCATCCAATGGACGAATGCCTTCATCAATAACAGCAGTGGCCTTGCCCTTTTTATCAGCTAAGGAAAAGGTCCGTTTGAGGACTTCAATGGGGGGCAAGTAGCTGAGATGATTTTGAAAGTCAGCCTTGTAGTTGAGTGAAGACCTTGTTCTGAGGAATCTCATAATCCAAGGAGCGTAAGGCTTCAACTCAAATGGAGATAATGCAACATTGGCCAGAGTCCTCATGAAGAAATCATGGTAGTTGATAGGAACGCCGTGAATGATGTTGAAAACCAGATTCTTCATGATGCCAACGACCTCTTCATCATTCGAGTCGTGGCCTTTGCTTGGACTCAAAGTCTTCGTCAGAATGCGATAGACAGTCCGAGGCACATACTGCAATTCCTTCACGAGGAATTTGGTCCTTAGGGCTTGACCGGGCTTCAGCGGCTTCATCAACACTTGCATGTAATGATCTATAAGCTCGGGTTCATTGTATATACAACGAGCACCTTCAAGGGGAGGACTGAGAGGCAGGGCATGAAGCAATTCAGAGGCCAGTGCTTTGAAGTAAGTATTTTCTGTCATCCAGTCCAATACCCAAGAGTTCACATCTGTAGCATTTCCTGTGATGTGCAGCATTGCATAGAACTGAAGAATTAGCTCTTCATTCCAATAAACAATACCAGTGCAGAAGTTGAGCAATCCAGCGTCATGAAGAACACTGAGGACTGATGTGAAGCAAGGCAGTGATTCCATGTCCACGTGAGGAATATGCTCTTGGTCGAAGACTTTGCCTTTGTTGGAAAGCAGTGAAGTAGAAGTTGGCTTGGCTGGCAGTCCAGAAACGCTTCCTTCTAAGACGAGCAGAGTCATATGGGTTGTAATCCGTGAAGAACACATGCTCGTGGAAGAAGTCATCAACCTTGAAGTTTTGCTTCTTTGAGAAGGGATCCTTTGGCTTGGGCTGAGGAGTGTCAGTCAATTGCATCACAACCTCAGGAATCGCAATCCCAGGATCCACAGGCTGAGGAATTTCAGTTTTTTCTTCAGTGGCAGCCTGGGTCTTCAATTCTTCAGCAGCAATTTCATCAACACTGGCGGCTGAAATCTCGTCATGAATAGACGGAGTGGGGTGAGGTTCTTCAGAGCCCATTTGAACTTCAGTATGCACTGGGGACTGCGGAATTTGTTGCAAAGGAGTGAACAAGGGAGAATTGGGGTGCTGACTTTCCCAAAAGTCATCATTCATCACTGGTGTTGTGCTCCCAATGTCCACATCCTCATCTTCTTCACTCATTTCTTCAACGCCGGCATCTTCAACTGTGAACTGAGGCATGGGCGATGAGACAACTGGAGTTGAAGGGATTGTATCCACTTCAATTTCTTCATCCAACTGCTCTGAAGTAGCAGCAGAAGGAACATCTTCATCAGAGCCACTAGGGATCGCATAGTCTTCACCAAAGGGAACGAGTTTCTTTGATGGAATGCATGAAACTGGAACAACATCAATTGTATTCTCAAAAGAGCTGGTCAATTTATTCATCTTCTTCAGAGCTAAAGATTCTGATGAAGTTGATGCTTTCCTTTTTTCACAGCTGCACGCTCCGCAGCCTTGGTCTTCTTCGCTTCTGATGCAGAAGGAAGAATTGGACTTGGTGTAGGTGCAGGTGGAGCAGTGAAAATTGGTTCATTATCTTCAGGCACATCTGATGCAGTTGCCCTGGCATGATCAGTTTCTTCAGGCACATCGGTTGAAGCTTCAGCTGTCCTGACAGTTTCTTCAGGCGCAACACTAGTGGTTGCCCTGGCGGTAACATCAGTGGCTAGAATGCAGTCATCAGCCCTGGTACTAGCAGTTTCATCAGCAGCCTGATTTTCATCAGCGTTGGTGGCATGTTCTTCTGTAGGCTGAGCAGATGCCTCAGCCTGAGGAATTTCTTGTTGCGTTGATGCTGCAACATTGGTAGTGAATTTTTCAGCTAACTTCACAAATCTGACCTTGGCTCCCAGCCAATCAGCACGGTATGCTTCAAATTCATCACTGAAGTTTTTGACCTCAGTCTGAGCAGCAATGAGTTCATCAGTGGTCATTTTTACAATATTCTTCTTCAGAAGGCGCTCCTTCTTGTACTGCGCTTTCTTCAACTGCCTGGCCTTCTCAAATTTCCATTTTTCTTCATCAATGAAGGCAGTCAACACATGACTTTGACCAGGAGTGAGGTTCAACTCAGGCAGAGGTGTGTTGGGGTCCTTATGCCACAAGTCGATGAAGTCGAGGATCAACTTTGGATCCAGCATCAATGGCACATTACTGCCTTTGGCTCTAGCGGCCCTGTGCTGCCTGTCTCTGATGATTTCAGCTAGTTCCTCATCATCAGCTTCATCATCATCAGAAGGCACATGGAAGGCGACCTGCTTCTTGTGAGGACTTGGTCGAGAGCCTCGTCCTACAGTGGCCTTAGTCTTCAGCAGAGTAGGGCCAGTTGAAGAATGCGGAGGAGCAGAAGAACTAGCAGAGGCTCCTGAGGCAATAGAGATGCCTGTTGTCCTTTGGCACGAGGCGAGATGCGCAGGTGTTGAAGATTTGGAAGGAGGAGCTGAGGACTTTGGAGGAGCTGGTGCAACTTGAGGAATTTGCCATGAGGGCTTTGCTGAGGAGCTGGGCCGTGAGGGCATTGCAGATGAGCTTGGCTGTGAGGACTTTGATGCAGAAGCCATGGGCTTGTGTGCGGGCTTCTTTGGCATGGCCTTCTTAGGCTTACTTGCAGAGGCCTCAACAGCAGCAGCAGGAGCAGCAGAATCTTCATTGAATTTCTTCACCGCTTCTTTTGCCACTTTGGCCAGCTTGGCTTGACGCTTAGACCATTCCTTTGGGAATTCTTCACCTCTTTTGATGCTAGAGGGATCAGCAACTTGGCCAAGTGCCAATGGAGGTCTTGGGCATGGAGGGTGTACAACGAATTTCTTCATGTACTTGGGTGTAACGTAGCGATATTCCCTCCATTCTCTGGCCCATCTCCTCTCTATCCTCTGAATGCGCACTTTGCGCTCATTCTTTGTTTCCTCAGGGGGTGTGAAGTACCCTGCATAGATGTCATCAGGGATCTCAAATGCAGTGTTGACTTCAGGTTTCTTTCCTCCCTTCTGAGGTTTGTTGCCGTCAGCCATTTTCTCCAGCTGAGGATTTTGAACTATTGAGTTCTCATATGAGGTGTGCAACTTTTCTTCGAGGAACGCTGCAAATGAGTTAAGTTGATGAGAACCTAGTGATTCAGCAGCGGACATGTGTACCTGTGAATAGAATATAGTTGTGAAGAATTTGGAGAGGTCATATGCGTTCTCAGAAGTTTTTGCAAATAGAACAAGTTTGAGGAATATGACCAGATGAGTCTTGAGGAATTTCACTAAGCGTTCATTGACTTAGGTTCCAGAGTTGTATAGATTGAAAATCCACACAATTGAGAAATCTTAAAGAAAAATGTTGCTTAGGGAAACAGATTAAGAACAGATGTTGTGAGAGGTGTTTAGTTTGTGAAGATTTGAAGAATAAACACCTTTTGAAGATTTTGTATGAAACATCAGAATCAACAAGGGCAGTAAAAGTAACTTTTATTTACCCTTGATGAAGAACACGACGAACTATGAGGTGTAGATTTAGAAGTTCGCCAGTTCAGATCTTCCACGCCCTAACTTAGCAGAGGAAGACAGCTACGGCAGCGGCGGAGTGAAGAAATCTGCAGCCGGCGCGAGTACGACGGTGACGAGGTCGAGGCAGTGAAGCTCTTCCTCACCGGCGACGATGGAAGTAGCGGCGGCGCTAGGTTTTGAGAGCTCGAGCGAGGGAGCGAGGTCGAGCGGAGTAAAAACGAAGTAAGGAAGGGAGGGGGGTATTTATAGCCATGGTGAAAAACTGCTCGCCCGAGGAAATTGGACGAACGTGCCCCTGACCCTTCTCATTCGCGTGACATGTGTCACCCACGTACTGAGAGGTGGCGATCGTGCGAGATCGTGGGTGAATAGATAAGTCCATCGTGGAATGTGGAACGGTTTGAGCGGCAAACACCGAAAATTCAGATGATATTATTTTAAAGTTTTATTTACAAATTCTTCAGCTGACAAGGACACAGTTAAAATTTTGAACGAGTTTCAAATAGAACGCACATGAAGAATTTGTGAATATACTGGGTTGAGTTTAGCATAGAGGGGGAAGGGTCCGATCACATTCACTTAGCAGAAAAAGCAACTTGAAGAAATATCAATAAGTGAATGTTGCAGAGGACATAAACTCATATATATATATAGCCAATGAAGAACAACATTGGAAAGAGAGAAGACATTTAAAAGTTGAAGAAATTGAACAACTGAGGAATTTCAAAAATGAAGAAAAACTCAAATTAAAGATTTTCAACTTTTGTTGGTGGCGTGACCCACCGTATAAGAATGATGCGGACACCGCGTACAATTGTCGTAGGGTTCTGAGAATCAAATTCTTCGTTAATTTCTTCACACTTAGAGTGTTAGTCTTCATTGATTGAAGAAAAACGTTTCTTTGCGTGTTGCACATCTAAGTCATCAATTTTGCATAAGTGTTAGGATGTGTGTCCTTTTCAAAGGACATTCGAAGATTCTAGAATATTTAGCTCACACCGCAACTTGCTAAATCTCTTCTCATCCAAGGGCTTTGTGAAGATATCGGCTAGCTGTTCTTCTGTCTTCACATGCTCAATAGAGATGTCACCCTTCAACACATGATCACGAAGAAAATGATGACGAATCTGAATGTGCTTTGTCTTCAAGTGCTGAACTGGGTTATGAGCAATCTTGATGACACTCTCATTGTCACAGTAGAGAGGCACATTCTTCACGTTGGCGCCGTAGTCCTTGAGGGTTTGCTTCATCCATAGCAATTGAGCACAACAAGAACCAGCAGCAATGTACTCAGCTTCAGCAGTAGACAGAGATACACAGTTCTGTTTCTTCGAGGACCAACAGACCAAGGATCGTCCAAGGAAGTGGCATGTGCCTGATGTTGACTTGCGGTCCACACGATCACCAGCATAGTCAGAGTCTGAATATCCAATGAGATCAAAAGCCGAGCCCTTGGGATACCATAATCCAAGTGTTGGTGTGTGAGCTAGATATCGAAGAATATGCTTCACAGCCTTATGGTGTGATTCCTTCGGTGTAGCTTGAAAGCGGGCACACATGCAAACACTAAGCATAATATCTGGCCTAGATGCACATAAATGCAATAAAGAACCAATCATGGAGCGGTATACCTTTTGATTGAAGTCAATACCATTTTCATCAGTGCATAGATGACCATTTGTGGGCATAGGGATTTTGACGCCTTTGCAATTTTGCATGCCGAATTTCCTCAATACATCCTTGAGGTATTTCTCCTGAGATATGAATATGTCATTGCGCTGTTGACGAATTTGAAGACCTAAGAAGAATTTCAGTTCTCCCATCATAGACATTTGATATTCTTCACTCATCATATAGGCAAATTCATCACTATAACGTTGGTCAGTACAGCCAAAAATAATATCATCAACATATATTTGGCACACATAAAATTCACCATCATAGGATTTAGTGAAAAGAGTTGGGTCAAATGAACCGGGTTTGAAGCCTTTCTTCATGACGAATTCCTTCAAAGTATCATACCACGCCCGAGGGGCCTGCTTGAGGCCATAGAGGGCCTTATTGAGTCTGAAGACTTTGTCAGGATGCTTTGGATCTTCAAAACCTAGGGGTTGAGCAACATATACTTCTTCCTCAAGCTTACCATTGAGGAATGCACTTTTCACATCTATCTGATATAAGATGATGTCATGATGGTTAGCATAAGCAAGTAATATGCGAATAGCCTCAAGTCTAGCAACAAGTGCAAAAGTTTCATCGAAATCAATTCCTTCAACCTGTGTGTAGCCTTGAGCTACAAGCCGTGCCTTATTCCTCACCACAAGGCCATTTTCATCTTGCTTGTTGCGGTAGATCCACTTTGTGCCAATGATATTGTGCTTGCGAGGATCTGGACTTTTGGCCAGTTCACAGACATTGTTGAGCTCGAATTGATGTAATTCCTCTTGCATAGCTTGAATCCATCCAGGCTCCAGAAATGCTTCATCTACCTTAGTGGGCTCTGAGATAGAGACAAAAGCAAAGTGCCCACAAAAGTTAGAAAATGTGAAGCTTTTGAGCGTGTGAGAGGACCTGGTGCGTTTGATGTCGCTGATGATTTTCTCAATCTGCACTTCATTTGCAACACGAGGATGAGCGGGTTGTCGTCGAGGAATTTGATCAGCATTTTCTTCAGCACCATTTTCCTCAGGTGCATCAGCATGACGTTCTTCATGTTCTGGAATGACTTCTTCAGCAGATTCTTCGGTAGGAATGACATCCTCAGTAGCCTTAAACTTGATGGTTTTCTCAGGTGACTTTTCATCTAGCACAGGAGGTAGTTGCTCTCTTTGTGAGCCATTAGTTTCATCGAACCGCACATCTACAGTTTCAACAACCTTGTGGTGAACGTTGTTGAAGACTCTGTAGGTGTGCGAGTCCTTTCCATAACCAAGCATAAAACCTTCATGTGCTTTTGGTGCAAATTTAGAATTGTGATGAGGATCTCTAATCCAACATTTAGCACCGAAGACTTTGAAATAACTCACATTGGGTTTTTTGTTTGTGAGGAGTTCATATGCAGTCTTCTTGAAGAATTTGTGAAGATATACCCTGTTGATGATGTGGCACGCAATATCAATTGCCTCAATCCAGAAATGACGAGGCGTCTTGTATTCATCAAGCATAGTGCGAGCCATCTCAACAAGAGTCCTGTTCTTGCGCTCCACGACGCAATTCTGCTGAGGTGTATAAGGGGCAGATAACTCATGAGTAATACCAAGTTCATCAAGATAGTCATCAAGACCCGTATTCTTGAACTCAGTTCCATTGTCACTTCTGATGTGCTTGATCTTCACACCAAAGTTGGTGAAGCCCTTGAGGAAAATCGTTTGAAGACTTCCTGCACTTCACGTTTGTAAGTGACAATATGCACCCATGTGTAACGAGAGTAATCATCAACAATAACAAAGCCATATAGAGATGCTTCATTAGTGAATGCAGAGTAATGGTTAGGACCAAAGAGATCCATGTGAAGCAATTTAAATGGTCGAGTGGTAGTCATGATAGTCTTTGCTGGATGCTTGGCCTTGGTCATCTTTCCAGCTTCACAGGCTCCGCACAAGTGATCCTTGAGGAATTTGACATTCTCAATGCCAATGACATGCTTCTTCTTCGCGAGCGTGTGCAAGTTCCTCATGCCAGCATGACCTAGTCGTCGATGCCATCGCCAGCCTTCTGAAGCTTTTGCAAGTAGACATATAGCTGGTTGTGGTCCTGTAGAGAAATCAACAATATACCTAAAGCCTTTGAAGACTTTGAAATTGTCAGCTTCCATGATCACAACACAACGATACTTGCCAAAGATAACAACCATATCAAGATCACAAAGCATTGAGACTGACATAAGGTTGTATCCTAAGGACTCGACAAGCATGACTTTGTCCATGTGTCGATCCTTTGAGATCGCAACCTTACCTAGACCCAATGCCTTGCTTTTGCCTTTGTCAGCGAAGATGATATGCTTCAGATGCGATGGAGATAAGGGAACATCCATCAATAGATTCTTGTCACCGGTCATGTGATTCGTACATCCACTATTGAGGACCCACTCAGTGGTTTTGGGATGATCATCCTGCAGATGAATTAGTGCAACTTATGACCTCATATACTTCATCAGTGAAGAATATGACATCAATTTCATCAAGTGATAGAACAGATAAAGCAGTAGGAGGACGTGAGAAATGAGGATTCATTTCTTCATGATTAGCCCACGTCCTTTCAGGCATATTCAGGTCTCCAGCAAATTCTTCAGACGTTTAAGTTCGTTTGGAGACCTGACCCTGCATAAGAGATTAGTTCTTTTTCTTCACCACCCACATCTGAAGGGGTGGCAAAGAGTTCATCATTCTGCGAGCTCCATAAGAGAACTGTGGCATAGAAGCCAGTCCACTTCGTTTCACATAAGAGGAGTTAGGATAAGCATATGAATAAGCAGAAAAAATTCTTCGAGGACTTATGAACATAATGGTTAGAAGAATAATGCACATATTCATAGACCTTAGATCTTCCCTGCGAAACAGAAGTGTTAGCACGATGATGATCATATGAGGATTTTGATCCTTTTGAGGAATTTGGTCCACCTGAGAAATTTGGTCCGTATGAGGACTTGGATCCATATGAAGAATTTGGTCCATATGAAGAATTTGATCTGGGGTTCCTATTCTTCACAGGTGGTGTCATGATGACATTCACCTAAAGACTTTCAAGGCACCTTTTGGGAACCCAGATTTTCTTCATAGGGGAACCGTTCCTGCAGTTAGTACCAACATATCTAGCAAATACTTCACCATTCTGATTTTTGAACAGTTTATAGTTGGAGTCAAATGACTAATCAGAAGAATGAGGAGATTCACATGTAAAGCCAGATAGAGTAGATGGACCTACTGGAGGTCCATTTGCAGCAACCCATGATGTTTTGGGATATTGCTCAGGCTTCCGGTATGTCCCATCAGCATTGAGTTTCCTCTCAAAGGCAATACCCTTTTTCCTAGGGTTCCTGTTGAGGATCTGCTTTTTAAGCATATCACAAAGAGCCTGATGCCCTTTGAGGCTTTTGTACATGCCTATCATATACAATTCCTTCAGCCCTGCATCATCAGTGATACTAGCAATGTCCTCAGATGAGGAATTAGTGATAGCAGAGACAGGTGAAGAATTTGTAACATTAGAAGCATTTGGACATTCATGTGAAGAATTAGCAGATTCACGTTCAATGCACTTCAAACATGGAGGAACAAATCCTTCCTGAGCAGCGCTGATTTGTTGAGCTAGTAATGAATCGTGCTCCTTCTGAAGATCTTCATAACCCACCCTTAGCTTTTCAAGATCTTGCTTTCTTTGAAGAAATTCGTAAGAAAGCTTCTCATGATCAGATAAGAGAGTGTTATGATGGCTTTGAAGGTTGTCAAACTTAGACTGAAGTCTCTGAAGACTTTCAGCCAAAGCTTTCGACTGATCCATTTCTTCACCCAACATATCGTCGCTCTTACCTAGCATGTATTGAACTTTTTCCAAAGCTCTTTGTTGTTTAGTGGCAAGGGAAGCAAGTTTGACATAATTGGGTCCAAATTCATCACCAGGTTCATCATCACTGGATTCGGATAGGTAGCATTCAGTTACCTTAGCACCTTTTGCCATAAGGCATGATGTAGAGGATGATGATTCTGGTTTGAATGTCATAGCTTTGAGTGATTCCTTGAAATCCTCAAACCAAGGATCATGACGAGTTCGATGACCTTCATAGACCTCCGAGAGTTGGTCCCAGATAAGCTTCGCATGGCTGAGATGCATGACATTCCTGAACCGATTTTGAGACAGACAGGAGCAAATGACGTCCTTCGCCGTAAGGTTGAGAAGAGTGTACTTGCAAATGTCATCAGCTTCCGCCATCTTGCACAGGTCGGTAAGACCAATCTCAGTGACGGTCCACAGCTCGCTGTTCATCGCCATGAGGTGCTTCTTCATTATGGCCTTCCACTTGGGATAATCGTGACCGTCAAAGATGGGGCATGACACGGTCGTCATTCCCGCGGTCGACATAACTAAAACTCCAGGCGGTTAAACCAAAATCACACAGAACAAGGGAGTACCTTGCTCTGATACCAATTGAAAGTGCGTTAAGTCGACTAGAGGGGGGGTGAATAGGCGATTTTTATGAATTCTTCACTAAGGAATTTCAGGGTGAGGAAATTCCTAAGAGAAGAACTACTTGCAGCGGAATAAGTACTCAGAAGCAAACATAACATAGCATAAGCATGGTCATCATGATGAAATGAAGACACGCACAGAGTACATAAAGTGTAAACACAGGATAAAACAGGATGAAGACAAATAGAGTGAAGAAATTGAACTGAGAAAATTGAGAATGTCTTCAGTCAAAGTCTGCAAACAGATATGAACAAGCAGACAACACTGTTATGAGGAAATGAAAGAGTTGAGGAAATAGAACCAGTAGGCTTGGTGAAGACAATGATTTGGTAGACCAGTTCCAACTGTTGTGACAGTTGTACGTCTGGTTGGAGCGGCTAGGTATTTAAACCTGAGGACACACAGTCCCGGATACACAGTCCTCACCATATTCTCCTTGAGCTAAGGTCACACAGACCTCGCCCAATCACTCGTGGTAAGTCTTCAGGTGACTTCCAAGCCTTCACAAACTTGGTCACTCGGCGATCCACAATTTCCCCTTGGATGCTCTAGACCATGACGCCTAACCGTCTGGAAGATGCACAACCTTCAAAGGTAACAAGCATCGGATCCACGCAGGATCAATCTCTTCAGTGATGCTCAATCACTTCGGGTTTGTAGGTGTTTGGGTTTGGGTTTTCCTCACTTGATGATTTTCGCTCAAAGTCCTCGGAGGATGGGATGCTCTCAAATGACAAGTGTCAGTTTCTCTCGGAGCAGCCAACCAGCTAGTGGTTGTAGGGGGTGGCTATTTATAGCCTAGGGAGCAGCCCGACATGATAATACATAAATGCCCTTCAATAATATGACCGTTAGGTGGAGAATATATTTTGGGACAGCTCGCGCGTAGCACAGCAACGGTCGGAAATTTGACTATCAAATTCCTCAGGGCTATCATGTTCCTCACTTGTAGGCAATCCGCACTGGCGAATTCCTAACTCCCCAGTCAGAACAAATTGCTCAGAGACCAGAAGAACTTCGTCTCTATCACTGAAGAAATTGACTGAGCTGTATGATATTTCCAATGGCTTCACTCGAAGGGATTGGTAGGTGTAGGATTTTGAGTTGAGCATCACTTGGAAAATTTTCCTTAGTATTTCCTCGACCCCCTTTAACAGTACGGTGTTTCCTATGACTCAAGAAAGAGAAAATGAAACTACGAAAACAAAAGTCTTCATGCTTGATGTTCCTCGCATGAAATCCAAGTCTTCACGGTCACACCAGTTTCTTCACTTTCAAAGTCTTCAGAAAGTCTTCAGAAATCCAAAGTCTTCAGTCGAAGACATTCATTTTTAGGGGTCGACTTTCTCCGTAATATCAAACTCCTCATAGACTTATAGACCTGTGTACACTCACAAACACATTAGTCCCTTAACCTATAAGTCTTCAATACACCAAAATCACTAAGGGGCACTAGATGCACTTACAATCTACGAGGGTCTGGGCTCACGGTGCCACGTCACTTCGTGCAGCACCGGCGACGGTCGTGGTGAGAGGCTGGGCGGGAAGCAATCCGGTCCATGCTCGTTGTTCAAGTACCAAATGTTGTTGAGTCGGTTGCCACAGCCGCATGGTTGCCGGATTATCTCTATCACGCAGTTGCGTTTTAGGGCAGTCAACAAGGATAGACCTAAAATTTCCGCATCATGTTACAGAGACAAAGAATTGGCTGAATTTCTCTTGTATCTCTTTATTGCTTTTCCCCTTGCAAATATGTTACTATTTCACTTTACGATTCTACTATTTTTGCAAATGCATCAAAGCGCGTGAATGCTTTCATACATTCTAAGAGCAACTCTAGCATAGTGCACTCCATATGTATTTGGAGGTTGGCCATCCAATACGCAAACTCAGACTGGCCATATCTCACTAGATATGGAAGGAAATCATCACTTATGAGGAAACAAGAAAATAGGAGGAAGAAAGGAATGAATGGGAGGCGCACAAGATGCACCAGAGTGCAAGACGACCTTTGGTACGACCGCGCCCGCTTGTACCAGTGGTCGTACCAGGTGTCGTCAGCACCAGAAGGCGTTGTCATCTTATTTGTCCAGACGTCCAAAATCCCACAAACTTGAAATAAGCTTGGCAGAGGGAGTCTCAACATCCTCCACATATGACTCTCACACTTCGGCCCACCTACCGTGTTCTTACCTGGTTTGTCCATCCTCATGTGCTTTGTATCCACGCTCCCAGACTTCTACGCTGCCGATGTACCACCCCAGACGGCGTTCAAGCCTCGTGGGGCCTCCGCCGCTCCACCCAGGTGCCCGCTCATACCGGTGGTCATACTAGGTGCCATCGTCTTATTTGTCCGGACGTCTAAAATCCCACAAACCTGAAACAAGCTTGGGAGGGGGAGTCCGAACATCCGCCACATATGAGTCCAACACTTCGGCCCACCCAAAAATAACACCCAGGAGCCCGCGTTCTCCCCTCCTTTTTCCATCCTCATGTGCATTGTATCCATGCTCCCATACTTCAACCCGCCGATGTACCAACCCGGGCAGCGTTCAAGCCTTGTGGGACCTCCGGCTCCGCCGCTCCACCTAGGCGCCCGCTCGGTTTTGCCTACATTGCCATTCCATCCCGGAACTGACCACAACCCAAGTATCCCCTGCCACTGCCGACATAATGGTCAAGGTGTTTGGACCAGAGTTGAATTCAAATTTGAACTCATGGGAAAATTCAAAATGATCTGGTTGAGCGTCTGTGAGCGTTTTAAAGAGACAACTAGAACATGTGTCTGAATAAAATGAATTCGAAATTGAACTATTTTATTTCAAACCTTTATGTTTGTCTTGTAATATTTATATTTGAATTATGATTGCATTGACCTCTTTCAATTATTGAAGAACTGTGATTTTTATGTTTAATTATTTTCAGTAATCCATGCATATAAAAAATAAGCGAAGGAATTTGGATGCCCACGATTGAGTGGCCGGCGCTCCGCCCGCTATCTGCGGACACGCCTGGACGTGTTGGTGGACATTTGATGATGTCCATTTGGAGATCCGCGTTGAAGTTGCCCTAAGGACGCCTAATAAGTAAAGTAATAGGTCATCGGTGATGGGGCAAGCTGTCTGGAATATGTCTTCACATCCTCGGAATGCAGTGACGAGGCTCTACTTGTCCAACAAGGCCACCTGAAAGAGGGTCAGCCACCCCTTCCAAGGCTCTCAGGTGTGCATTCTTCACCACATCATCTGGAATTACACACAAAAGTTATATACCACATATGAGGATGTATCACTGGTACCTGATCAATGGAGATTAGCAAATGATCGATGATGCACTATGCTTACCAGGGTTTCGGACCATGCAATGGGAAGCGTAGCCCTTCTCCACGATATTATGTAATCGCATCACTTTTGGTTCGAGCAATGTGGTACGAGGATGGATATTGTGGTCAGAGGTTTCTTTTGGATGAAACATATAATGAAATCTTGTATTATTTGGAGTGTACACCTATATCGTGTTTGTATATATTCTCTTGCGTGCCGATGAATAATAATGTGCATTTTTAAAAAGGGTCAAAAGGTTTAGGTCTTCTCTTTTATGCAACCCGTACTTTGGGTTCTAGATGTTGTTGTTTCTTAACTAATGAGAATATGGGCTATGCTATTGACAATAGTTTTCATGTTACTGTTGTTTACTAAACTCCAAGACCAATATACAACAAAATCATTGCAGCTTAGCTAAATAGCAAAACATGTCATTGATGGATGGATCACCAGCACATCGAACACTTCTGGTCCACCTCATGGAAGACTTGTGGGATCCTTCTATTGGAAGAATATTAAAATAATAATCCTAGAAATGTAATAAGTTGTCAATTGTTCAACTGGTCAAGGAAACTCTATTCTTTTTTGGACTGGTAAATGCAATATTTTGCCATGCATAGACAATTTTGATAGCCGAATTCTTTTGTCATCAATGATAGAATCTCAGTCCAGCAAGTTTTAATCTGCTAGCTTGAAAAATTATTTCCCTAGACATCTTTCTGTCCAGGATTACAACATTTTGCGCATCATGTTACCAATATACGGAATTGGCTGAATTTCTCTTGCATCTTATTTTTGCCTTTTCCCTTGTAAATATGTTACTTTGACTTTATATATAAAAATACCATAGGACGATCATTCTATGGTTCTAAGAGCAACTCTAGCATTGTATGCTCCATATGTATTTGGTGGTTGGCCAGGCAATGTGCAAACTCAGAGTCGTCATATCAACCTTAAATTTAGGAGCAACTCGTCAATGGAACATCCATTTTCCCCAATCTTAATTCCATCCCCACGTGAGGTGGGATACCATGGAAAGTTTCATTAACGCTAAACGGTTTTGCTGGATGGATTGTGCTTGAAAAGTTGGCTTCGACGCCAAATACAGAGGCTAGGAGGCTAGATATAAGGACGCTCCATACTGCATGGCGATAATGACCCATATGGCAACTTTGTTAGAGTGTCTTTTTACCCGAAGCCTTCATATTGACAATTATTGTAAAGTTCTGAAACATATGGTGACAATTATTGTGAAGCATAGTACGACATCATGGGCACATATGGCCGAAACATGCCATCTTGCCATGGTTGCTAATGGACCTGGTGCATAAACTATAATATTTTATGTTGTATCATGGCTTATACGACAATGATAGGTAAAGATCATAATTTTTTTTTCGAGAAAGGACGCTTATATTAATTGGTGAGCCAATAAGAAGGAGATAAAAAAATTCAATGCCACGACTTTGTAATCATCAAGCGGGCATGCATGCAACTAAACCGACAATGAAGCAAAACAATAAAAGGAGCACATGTCAACCAGAAAAGCACTCCCGCCAAAGCACTTGAAACGTTCCAAATCGACCATAGCTTAGCCGCTTTAGTTTTTGTATATATCACTGGTACCTGATCAATGGGGATTAGCAAACGATGAATGACGCACTATGCTTACGAGGGTTCCGGACCGTGTCATGGACAAGGTAGCCCTTTTCTAGGATATTGTGTAATCGCATCACTTTTGGTTCGAGCAATGTGGTGCAAGGATGGATACAATGCTTAGAGGTTTCTTTTGGATGAAACTTATAATGGAATCATGTATTATTTTGAGTGTACAACTATATCGTGTGTACCATGAAGGTTTTTCTGTATTCTCTTGCCTGCCGATGAATAATAATGTGCATGTTCCATGGTTTTCTTTAGGTTAAGTACTTGTTTCTAAAAAGTGTCAAAAGTTTTACATCTTCCTTTTTATGCAAAACGTACTTTGGGTTCTAGATATCGTTGTTTCTTAACTAATGAGCATATGGGCTATGCTATTGACATTAGTTTTCATGTTACGGTTGTTTATTGAACTCCACGATGAATATACAACAAGCTCATTGCAGCTTAGATAACAAAACATGGCATTGATGGATGGATCACCAACACATCGAACACTTCTTACTCCACCTCATGGAAGACTTGTTGGATCCTTTTGTTGGAAGAATATTCAAAGAATAATCCTAGATTCAAATCAGTTACTAATTGTTCAACTAGTCAAGGGAACTCTATTCCTTTTTGGACAAATAAATGGAATATTTTTCCATGCATAGACAATTTCGAGAGCTGCATTCTTTTGCCATCAATGATAAATTCTCAGTCCAATAACTTGTAATCTGCTAGCTTGGAAGATCATTTCCATAGACTTATCTCAGTCTAAGATTAGAATTTTTTTACGCATCATGTTACCAAGACAGGGAATTGGTTGAATTTCCATTGTATCTCACTTTTTGCTTTCTCCTCTTATAAATATGTTACTTTTATTTATATATAAAAATACCATAATAAACATTCTATGGTTATTGTGAGAGCTGCATTCTTTTGCCATCAATGATAAATTCTCAATCCAATAACTTGTAATCTGCTAGCTTGGAAGATCATTTCCATAGACTTATCTCAGTCTAAGATTAGAATTTTTTACGCATCATGTTACCAAGACAGGGAATTAGTTGAATTTCCATTGTATCTCACTTTTTGCTTTCTCCTCTTATAAATATGTTACTTCTATTTATATATAAAAATACCATAATAAACATTCTATGGTTATTGTGGAAAACCCAATGTATGTCAGATGGTCAGCTTTTTTGTCGTGAAACAATCCCACTAGAGTTCAAGTTCTAGACTTGGCATTGGTGCTCGCGTTTTTCCGGGTTTATTATGAAGTTCTGAAGCATATGACGACTATGTTAGAGTTGCTCTACGCATAGTATGACATAATGGGCACATATGTCTGAACAGATGCCGCGTGGCTGCTAAAGGATCTGGTGCATAAATCACAATATTCTACTTTTTCGGCAAAGGATAACAATATTGTAGTGCCTCTGCAAGTTAATATAACACATTTTTTGACACTATTAATTTAGGGAGGTAGTATGTAAAATCATGGCCCGGACAAAAACGATAGGTAAACATCATAACATATTCTTCTGACAAAGGACACTTTATATTAATTGATGAGAAAATAAGAAGTACATAAAGAATTCAATGCCACGACTTTGTAATATCAAACGGGCATGCGTGCAGCAAGTTAACTTGACCAAGGTGACCACGAAGTTGTCAGGACATATCAGCGTGGCGACGGGGTAAGATGCCCTTGTCCTGAAGGCTGGTGACGGTGTCGTAGAGACACTGGCTCGCTGGCGTGATGCCGACGCCGAGCTCCATGATCCTCCGGCTGCTGAACCGGCACCCCTTCTTCATCTCGCGCGTCCCTTCCTTGCACCTCGTGGGCACGGGGTACTCTGGGAAGAACTTGGCGAGGATACGACACACCTCGCCGCGGTGCAGCGTGCGCCCCGCGCAAAGGTACCGGCCATGCGCGTCGGGCGTCTCGTACGCACGCGTGTGCGCATCCGCGACGTCCTGGACGTGCACGTACGCCTGCGCCGCGTTGGCATACGTCTGCACCGAGCCGTCCAGATACTTGGCAATATGCCACGTACTTGCGTTCACCGCCGTCTGTAGCAGAGGGCCCAACACTAGAGACGGGTTGATCACCACAAGGTCGAGCTTCCTCTCCTTGGCGAGCTCCCATGCCGCCTGCTCCGCCACTGTCTTCGCATAGCAGTACCAATTCTGCATACGTCCACTTGTCAGATGCACATCATCTTTTATATGTCGTGCATGTAATACGAGCGGGAGTTAATCAAGCCGACCTTTGTGTTCTTGCAGAACTCGAGGTCGCTCCAACATGTCTCGTCGGCCTCCCCGTCGATGCTACGACGAGGATCCATGTATACGGAGCCAATCGACGACGTCATTACCACACGCCGGATGCCGCCCACCTCCGCCGCGGCGTTGATCACATTTCTCGTTCCGTTCACCGCCGGCTCGATCATTTTTTCCTGTATCAATTCATGAATAAACCTTTGTCAGCCACCGTACATTTGATATCAGCAGCTAGTACTCCAATGTGGGCAAGGCTGAAGAACTAAGTAAAGTACCGGGTCATCGGTGACGGGGCATGCGGTGTGGAATACGCCTTCGCATCCTTGGAATGCAGCGACGAGGCTCTCCTTGTCAAGCAGGTCCACCCGGAAGAGGGTCAGCTGCTCTGTCGCCCCTTCCAAGGCTCTCAGGTGCACATTCCTTGCCATATCATCTGAAAATACACGGAAGTTAAATATACACATTTATATACTCCTTGTACTAAAGCAGCGTTAAGTAATATGGATCGAAGGAAGTACAAATGAAGTATCACTGTCACAAGATCGAACGGAGATTAGCAAATGTTAGAACGGTGCCCTGCGCTTACCAGGGTTCCGGACGGTGCCGTGGACGGCATAGCCCTTCTCCAGGAGGAGCTTCACTAGCCAGGACGCGATGAAACCGCCGGCGCCGGTCACACAGACGGTGAGTCCGCGGCCAGTGTCTGCCGTGTTGACACGATCAATTCCCATGTCTCAATTTGGCAATTTGCTGAACTAGGAGATGCAATGAGCAACAGAAGTATGAATATGTATCTAGTATGTGTGTGTGTGTCTCGACTTCCAAGTTCCAAACTGAGGTGTGTACTGCTGAGAACCGCTTTGTGGCCGGTATCTATAGGGCCTGGATGGCGTGTGCAGTGGTTGGTAGCCACATCCCACTTGCCATATCTGTTTCTTTTTAAATTTGGGTCAATGTGCGTCTGCTCTCTGTCTAATGTTATGTTGTGGCACTCAGGAAAACACACAGCGGCTGGATCAGATTTAAGCTCTATACTCTATAGAACAAGCATCGATCTTGCCTTCACGCGTGTCATGTGTTGATTCTACAAGACACACGCGTATCATGTGTTGATCATAATTCGACGCTAATTGTATAGCAGTTTCCACAAATATAGTACTGGGAACGAAAGCGCGTGTAAGTAGTACTACTACATTAAGTTTGCTCCAACCTATATATAGTACAGAAAATTCAGTATATTTGTGCAGCATGGAGGTGGATCGCGGACCCGAAGGCTGGTGGCTGCCGGTAGCACATGGAGGAGAGACACTTGGTCGCATGTGTTCACATGACAATGGTCAGGCACTTGCCAACTTGCGCGTCCACCGTACTACAGAAACATGAATAGACATATAGTTTTACACCTTAATTAAATTCTTCACACGTCAGACCTAGCATTTGGATTTGTATCCAACCACCTTTTTTTTCCTCAGCTTTTTTAGAAAACTTTTAATCTATTCATATTCAATCATGGTATTACAATAAACACCAGAACTAATAACAACTAGAAGGGTTGGGCGCGCTTTGCTGCGCCGTTGAATCTGTTGGGATTCTTAAATTTATTTACTCACTCTATTTCAAAATATATGGTGTATTACTTTTTTGAAAACTCAAACCTCTTTAAATTTGATCAAATTTGTAGAGAAATATATGAAAATTCATAATATCAAGGTGTTATTAGATTCATCATGAAACAAATTTTCATTTTTTTTTGTTTAATATTGTGTATGTCGATATTTTTGGCTCTGAACTTGGTCAAAGTTAAAGAAATTTGACTTTCTAAAAAACTAATAACCCTTATATTTTGAAATTATTGGAATATTTAGTTTGGCCGATGGAGGAGACACTGGAGTGTGTTTTATGTTTATTTATAATGCGGTTGTGGGCATTTTGCGGTGTGATTCTGTGTTATGCGCTAATCTACCTGTATTTATGTGTGGATATGTTTTCATCAGTGGTTGTATGTACTATATTCGTGCTATAGTATCACTTCACATGTTGATGCTTTTTTCTAGGTGATGGGAGTTTGCGAGGGGTTAATATGTTTTTATAGGCCGGTTGCTGCTGATTGATTTGAAAATCATTGGCCCGATCAAAATTGTGAACCAAATCCAAAATTGAATACCTCAATCAAGTGAAAAAGCTTCAAAATTAGGGAACATAGAGAATAAAATAATTAAATGGGAGAGCTTCTTGAGAAATTGTTGACCCGGTCAAAATTGGGTAACACAATTCTAAATTGAAGCCTCAATTAATTGTGAAGATTGAAAAATTAAAAAGCATAGTGTCTTGTATAAAAAATTAAATGAGAAAGTTTTGAGAAATGGTTGACCCGGTCAAAATTGGGTGACCAAATTCCAATTGAAGATCTCAATTGAAGGCCTCCAATCCTATGGAGCTTGAATTAAAATAATTAAATGAGAGAGCTTCTTGAGAAATTATTGACCCGGTCAAAATCAGGTAACACAATTCTAATTGAAGCCTCAATTAATTGTAAGGAGTTAAAAAATAGAAAGCACAGTCTATAGTATAAAAAAATTAAGTGAGGGAGTTTGGAGAAATTGTTGACCTGGTCAAAATTGGGTGACCATATTCCAATTGAAGACCTCAATTGACTGTGAGGCCTCCAATCCTAGGGAGGTTAGTGATATAGTATATTATATCCAGATTCCTAGATCACCTGGCGATGACTACAAGCACTGAAGCGAGCCAAAGACGTGCTGCCGTCATCGCCCCTCCCTTATCGGAGCCGGCAAGACTTGTTGTAGCAGATAGTCGGGAAGTCGTCGTGCTAAGTGAAGGAAATATGCTCTAGAGGCAATAATAAAGTTGTTATTTATATTTCCTTACATCATGATAAATGTTTATCATTCATGCTAGAATTGTATTAACCGGAAACTTGATACATGTGTGAATACATAGACAAAACAAAGTGTCCCTAGTATGCCTCTACTTGACTAGCTCGTTAATCAAAGATGGTTAAGTTTCCTGACCATAGACATGTGTTATCATTGGATGAAAGAGATCACATCATTGGATGAAAGACCCATCCGTTAGCTTAGCATAATGATCGTTAAGTTTTATTGCTATTGCTTTCTTCATGACTTATACATATTCCTTTGACTATGAGATTATGCAACTCCCGAATACCGGAGGAACACCTTGTGTGCTATCAAACGTCACAACGTAAGTGGGTGATTATAAAGATGCTCTACAGGTGTCTCCGAAGGTGTTTGTTGGGTTGCCATGGATCGAGATTAGGATTTGTCACTCCGAGTATCGGAGAGGTATCTCTGGGCCCTCTTGGTAATGCACATCATGATAAGCCTTGCAAGCAATGTGACTAATGAGTTAGTTACGGGATGATGCATTACGGAACGAGTAAAGAGACTTGCCGGTAAGGATATTGAAATAGGTATGAAGATACCGACGATCGAATCTCGGGCAAGTAACATATCGATGACAAAGGGAATGATGTATGTTGTCATTGCGGTTTGGCTGATAAAGATCTTCGTAGAATGTGTAGAAACCAATATGAGCATCCAGGTTCCGCTGTTGGTTATTGATCGGAGATGTGTCTCGATCATGTCTACATAGTTCTCGAACCCGTAGGGTCCGCATGCTTAACGTTCGATGACGATTTCTATTAGGAGTTTTGTGTTTTGGTGACCGAAGATTGTTCGGAGTCTCGGATGAGATCACGGACATGACGAGGAGTCTCGAAATAGTCGAGAGGTAAAGATTGATATATTGGACGATAGTATTCGGACACCGGAATGGTTTCGGAGCGTTTCAGATATTTATCGGAGTACCGAGGGGTTACCGAACCCCCCCTGGGAAAGTAATGGGCCAACATGGGCCATAGGGGGGAGAGAGGGCAGCCCACAAGCGGTGCCCCCCCATGGGCAGTCCGAATTGGACAAGGGGAGGGGGCACGGGCCCTCTTTCCTTCCCCCTCTCCCTCTCCTTCCCCCTTTCCCCCTCCGTGAGAAGGAAGGGGGAAACCGACTAGGACTAGGAGTCCTAGTGGGTTTCCCCCCACTTGGCGCGCCCCCTAGGGCCGGCCTCCTCCCATCTCCTCCTTTATATACGGGGGCAGGGGGCACCCCAAAGCACATCAATTGTTCTCTTACCCGTGTGCGGTGCCCCCCTCCACAGTTTACTCCTCCGGTCATATTGTCGTAGTGCTTAGGCGAAGCCCTGTGCGGATCACATCACCATCACCACGCCGTTGTGCTGACGAAACTCTCCCTCGACACTTTGTTGGATCAAGAGTTCGAGGGATGTCATCGAGCTGAACGTGTGCAGAACTCGGAGGTGCCGTACGTTCGGTGCTTGATCGGTTTTGGAGGCGATCCAAACGGCCAGCCAAAGCCTGGTCAACGACCGATGTTTTGGCTGCGCAGCTCAAGGCTCCAAACTAAACAGCCTCTTAAACCAAACATACCCTTATACATTTTGGTGGAATAAAAGCTCTCACTTAGTATTTTTGATGCACAAAAGGCACACAAACTTGATAAGTTTTACCCAATGAATTTGTAGGCACTGACATGATACACCTTAAACTTAAAAAAACATAGATTACAACGCAGACGCACATACGCACACACATATCAGAACACACACGACCCTATACCTGGTTAAAGTTGCAGAGCTTTGAGATTGATGAATTCACCACTGGTATCTCGCTATCGATAGGGATGTCGTCTCCCACAGAAATAATAATCTTCATTAATATGAGGTTTGATGTCTGATGGGCTGGGGGTGGTGAATCTATCGGCACCACAGCAGTGGCATACAACTTTTGACATAAGAGTTGATTCCGTTACCTTTCAGAATGGGGGATCCCCGTTGGCAAGAGCCACTGTAGTAGTTGTGGAACTACTGGGCCACTGCCCTTTTAACCATCCAATTACTGGTTGGTTCTTCCCTTTAATTATGATTTGATAACTATATTGATGACATGAGAAAGATGATAGCTTTGAAGGCCTTAAAATCTTCTTGATCTCTCAGTTAACCTTGTTCAAACAAACATGCATATAGTTCATAATTTTGTGTACTTACTTCTAAAATTAGTATTGCTTCAACCAAATGTGTAATTTAGAAAGAAAAAACATAAACTTAGCTATCTGGCGAACAAGGTCATCTGCAAGGACCTTCATTAGTAGCAGTCATATGCCAAAGAGAAGTTAGCTGATTTGCTAGAATGACACCCTTCTACTAGACCACAATGTTTGTGATGTCCACAAGGCCACTGCTACTAATGAAGGTCCTTGCAGATGACCTCGTTCAATCTACTAATTTGTAAATAAAAAATATCATAAACTTAGCTATGTTCGTGATGTAAATATGAATCTTAGTAGAAGATTGAAAGAGAAGTTAGCCGGTCTGCTAGAATGACACCCTTCTGCTAAGATTCATATAGTGGATGGTCTGCATATGTGATGAGGGCTTTATCAAAGAACACTGATACGTCACAAACATATCTATGCTTTTTTACTGTTTCATGTCATGTTTACATCACTTTGGCATAGTTTTGCCATTATTTTTTTATCATTCTTCTGGACTAACCTATTAATCCTATGACGAGTGCAGTTGTTGTTTTCTACATGTTTTTCGACTTTCAGAAAAATCAATACGAAGCTCCAAAAAACCCGAAAATCCAGAAAATGTTTTGAGTCTAGAAGCTTTCGGAGGATACCTGCCATGGCCAAGGAGTGGCCCGCGCTCCCCTGATACGTCTCCAACGTATCATAATTTATAAAGTATCCATGCCATTTTTACAATAATTTTATATGGTTTTGGTATGATTTGCATGGAACTAACCCCGACTGACACTGTTTTCAGCAGAACTACCGTGGTATTGTCTTTTGTGCAGAAATGAAAATTCTCCAAATGAGCTAAAACTTTTTGACTATTTTTTTGGAACAAAAGAGACCCCCGAAGCTTCGTGGAAGGACCAGAAGGTGAAGGAGTAGGGCACAAGACACCGGGGCGCACCAGGGGGCCCAGGCGCGCCCCGGTGGGTTGTTCTCACCACGAGGCCCATCTTCGCATGAAACCAACACCAAAAATTCCTATAAATAGAGAAACCGCTCAGAAATAACCCTAGATCACAAGTTCCGCCGCCGCAAGCCTCTGTAGCCACGAAAACCAATCTAGACCCCGTTCCGGCACTCCGCCGAAGGGGGAAATCATCACTGGTGGCCATCTTCATCATCCCGGTGGCCACCATGATGAGGAGGGAGTAGTCCACCCTCGGGGCTGAGGGTTTGTACAAGTAGCTATGTGTTTAATCTCTCTCTCTCTCATGTTCTTGAGATGCCACGATCTTGATGTATCGCGGGCTTTGTTAATATAGTTGGATCATATGGTGTTTTCCCCTCTCTATCTTGTTGTGATGAATTGAGTTTTCCCTTTAAGATTTCGTTTTATCGGATTGAATACATTTATGGATTTGAGAGCACCTGATATATGTCTTGCATATGAATACCTGTGGTGACAATGGGGTATTATATTGATTCACTTGAGATATGTTTTGGCACTCAACTCGCGAATTCCCGTGGTGACATTGGGGTAATCTATGCATAGGGGTTGATGCACGTTCTTGTCTTTTGTTTCTCCGGTAGAAATCTTGGGGCGCTCTTTGAGGTTCTTTGTGTTGGATTGAGTACTATGAATCTGAATTTGCTTTGGTGTTATTTTAGTACGAACTCTTGATAGATCGATCAAAAAGAATAGCTACGTGTTATTTTAGTACGAACTCTTGATAGATCGATCAGAAAGAATAATATGGTGTTATTTTAGTACGAACACTTGGATAGATTGATCGAAAAGAATAGCTACAAACAATTTATTCTATGTTCTCCGCTAGATAGGAACTTTGGATTGATTCTTCATTGCATGTTGAGGGATGGTTATATGATCCAATTAGATTAGCATTGTTGAGATATTGCACTAGCGAAAGTACGGACCCTAGGCCTCATTTTCAAGCATTGCAATACCGTTTGTGCTCCTTTTATCAATTGCTAGCTTGCTGGTTTTTATTGTTCCTATTACAAAAATCAATATCTACTATCATTACTACACTTTTATTACCATCTCTTCGTCGAACTAGTGCACATATACAAATTACCATTGTATTTGGTGTGTTGGGGACACAAGAGACTTTTTGTTATTTGGTTGTAGGGTTGTTTGAGAGAGACCATCTTCATCCCATGCCTCCCACGGATTGATAAACCTTACGTCATCCACTTGAGGGAAAATAGCTACTGTCCTACAAAACTCTGCGCTTGGAGGCCCAACACGAGTCTACAAGAACAAGTTGTGTAGTAGACATCATCCCCACATGCCCCCACCAAATGGCCAGAGGCACGTGGTGGGGCCGTGTGGGCCCCTTGGTACTCCGTTCCACCATATCTTGACATCGTTATTTTTCATTCATTCAAAAAAACCTAAAGATCGAGGAGTCTTTTTGTTTTCGCGGCCACACCTCTCTGTTTCATGGCAATCCAATGTGGAGGCCTTTTCCGGTATGTCGCTGAACAGGGAAATCAACATGGTGGCCATCTTCATCAACTTGAAGGCCATCATGATCGCCCTTGAATAGTTTTCTTTTGACTATGGATCGATAGCAATAGCTAGTTGGTTTTCTCTCCCAATTTTCTCAACACAAAGATCACATGACCTGTCTTACATGATTGTGATGCATCTGATGTAATCTGTTGGTGTGTTTGTTGTAATGATGAATCGTGACTTTATGATCATATTTATAGGTGAATCTTTTTTAGATCTATTTGGTTTCTTTACTGCATAATTCTTATTCATGTATGATCTTCGGTCTATCTTTCTCTCTTTTCACAAGTTTGAGGGGTGATCTCCATGAGGGATTTGTGTATGATAGTTGAGTTGAATCTTGCAAGTAATCTCTAGTGAAAGAAAGTGGACAAGGCTTTTATTGTGTTGTTGCCACTAGGAATAAAAAGATGATTGTGTATTCGTCCTTCGAACGCAGAATGAAGACAATATATCATCTACTTCTTGTTATCGTACTTATTGCAATACTCTATTTTTTTCTTAAAACTTTAAGATGCATGCTGGATAGCGGTCTTGTGTGGAGTGCTAGCTATAGACGCAGTTTGATGACGATATATAGATATTGGGACGTAACGCTCATATGTCAATTTTGTCATGGATAGTCTGTTGGGGAACGTAGCATGCAATTTCAAAAAATTTCCTACGATCACGCAAGATCTATCTAGGAGATGCATAGCAATGAGAGGGGGCAGTGTGTCCACGTACCCTCGTAGACCGAAAGCGGAAGCGTTAGTTTAACGCGGTTGATGTAGTCGAACGTCTTCACGATCCAACCGATCTTAGTATCGAACGTACGGCACCTCCGAGTTCAGTACACTTTCAGCTCGATGACGTCCCTCGAACTCTTGATCCAACAGAGGGTCGAGGGAGAGTTCCGTCAGCACGACAGCTTGGTGACGGTGATGATGATGTGATCCACGCAGGGCTTCGCCTAAGCACTACGACGCTATGACCGGAGGAGTAAACTGTGAAGGGAGCACCGCACACGGCTAAAAGAACTATTGGCGTGCCTTTGGGGTGCCCCCGCCCCCGTATACAAAAGAGGGGAGGGGAGGCCAGCCGACACTAGGGGCGCGCCAAGTGGGGGGAGTCTCACTAGGACTCCTAGTCCTAGTTAGGAGTGGGCGTTCGGTTCCTCCGAACCGAACGATTCGGTGCTTCGGTGTTTTTGCTTTCTCGGTTCCTAAAAAACATGTCCCGATCGGTCTCTGGCAATAAAAGAAACCGAGCCTTCGGTGCCCCGATCGATCGGTTCGGTATTCGGTTTTGCATCGAACAGACCAAACAGCTGCCGCGTGGGCACTATGATGCTAGGCTGCGTTGGGCTAGCTGGATGGTTTAGCTGCTACTTGATTGTCTCGGCTGGGCTGAGAGCTGTGGTTTGTGTGGCCTAGATAACAACACGTGTTATGCTCAAAGAAAAAATAGAGCGACAAGCAACACAGCATGCAGCAACAAACAACACCTAGGTTCAATAAAAAATAGAAATGAAGACGGACGTCCAGTACATGTGGATGAGGATTAGGGAGGGAATCAGGGGACCAGCCGGCCAGCCTACGACACTGTTTGCAGGGGCAATTGATGTTCGTTGGCTGGCAGCGCATGCATACGAACGGGAATTAATTTCTGGAGGACGCGCGAGAAGACTAGGTGGGCCTCGGTGCTTCGGTGAATTGGGTGGACCGAGCGTGCAGACCGAAATCAGCGAAGTAAATTCGGTCTGTCAGAATCGCTAACCGAGCATAGTACCGAATAAATCGGTTTCGGTCACTTCAGCTTCGGTTCAGGTTATTCGGTTTGGTCGCTTGGTTTTCGGGTTATATGCCCACCCCTAGTCCTAGTCGGTCCCCCCTTCCTTCAACGGAGAGGGGGAAAGGGGAAAGAGGTGGAGAGGGAGAAGGAAAGGGGGGCCGTGCCCCCCACACCTTGTCCAATTCGGATTGGCTTGGGGGGGCACCACCTCCCGTGGCCTGCCTCCTCCTCTCCACTATGGCCCATGAGGCCCATTAACTTTCCCGGGGGGTTCCGGTAACCTCCCGGTACTCCGATAAATCCCCGAACCTCTTCGGAACCATTCCGGTGTCCGTATATAACCTTCTAATATATCAATATTTATCTCTCGACCATTTCGATACTCCTTGTCATGTCCATGATCTCATCCGGGACTCCGAACAAACTTCTATCACCAAAACACATAACTCATAATACAAATCGTCATCGAACGTTAAGCGTGCGGACCCTACGGGTTCGAGAACTATGTAGACATGACCGAGACACATTTCTAGTCAATAACCAATAGCGGAACCTGGATGCTCATATTCGTTCCTACATATTCTACAAAGATCTTTATCGGTCAAACCGTAATAACAACATACGTTATTCCCTTTGTCATCGGTATGTTACTTGCCCGAGATTCGATCGTCGGTATCATCATACCTAGTTCAATCGCGTTACCGGCAAGTCTCTTTACTCGTTCTGTAATGCATCATCCTGTAACTAACTCATTAGTCACATTGCTTGCAAGGCTTATAGTGATGTGCATTACCGAGAGGGCCCAGAGATACCTCTCCGATACTCGGAGTGACAAATCCTAATCTCGATCTATGCCAACCCAAAAAACACCTTCGGAGACACCTGTAGAGCATCTTTATAATCACCCAGTTACGTTGTGACGTCTGATAGCACACAATGTGTTCCTCTGGTATTCGGGAGTTGCATAATCTCATAGTTAGAGGAATATGTATAAGTCATGAAGAAAGCATTAGCAATAAAACTTAACGATCATTATGCTAAGCTAAGGGATGGGTCTTGTCCATCACATCATTCTCTAATGATGTGATCCCATTCATCAAATGACAACACATGTCTATGGTTAGGAAACTTAACCATCTTTGATTAACGAGCTAGTCAAGTAGAGGCATACTAGGGACACTCTGTTTTGTCTATGTATTCACACATGTACTAAGTTTCCTGTTAATACAATTCTAGCATGAATAATAAACATTTATCATGATATAAGGATATATATATATATAACAACTTTATTATTGCCTCTCGAGCATATATCCTCCAGTCTCCCACTTGCACTAGAGTCAATAATCTAGATTACATAGTAATGATTCTAACACCCATGGAGTCTTGGTGCTGATCATGTTTTTCTCATGAAAGAGGCTTAGTCAATGGGTCTACAATATTTAGATCCGTATGCATTTTGCAAATCTCTATGTCTCCCTCCTTGACTTGATCGCGGATGGAGTTGAAGCATCTCTTGATGTGTTTGGTTCTCTTGTGAAATCTGGATTCCTTCGCCAAGGCAATAGCCCCAGTATTGTCACAAAAGATTTTCATTGGACCCGATGCACTAGGTATTACAACTATATCGGGTATGAACTCCTTCATCCAGACTCCTTCATTTGCTGCTTCCAAAGCAGCTATGTACTCCGCTTCACACGTAGATCCCGCCACGATGCTCTGCTTGGAACTGCACCAACTGACAGCTCCACCATTCAATAGAAATATGTATCTGGTTTGTGACTTAGAGTCATCCGGATCAGTGTCAAAGCTTGCATCGACGTAACCATTTACAACAAGCTCTTTGTCACCTCCATAAACGAGAAACATATCCTTAGTCCTTTTCAGGTATTTCAGGATGTTCTTGACTGCTGTCCAGTGATCCACTCCTGGATTACTTTGGTACCTCCCTACTAAACTTATAGCAAGGCACACATCAGGTCTGGTACACAGCATTGCATACATGATAGAACCTATGGCAGAGGCATAGGGAATGACCTTCATTTTCTCTCTATCTTCTGCAGTGGTCGGGCATTGAGTCTGACTCACCTTCACACCTTGTAACACAGCCAAGAACCCTTTCTTTGACTGATCCATTTTGAACTTCCTCAAAACTTTATCATGGTATGTGCTTTGTGAAAGTCCAATTAAGCGTCTTGATCTATCTCTATAGATTTTGATGCCCAATATATAAGCAGCTTCACCGAGGTCTTTCATTAAAAATTCTTATTCAAGTATCCTTTTATGCTATCCAAAAATCTTGTATTATTTCCAATCAACAATATGTCATCCACATATAATATTAGAAATGCTACAGAGCTCCCACTCACTTTCTTGTAAATACAGGCTTCTCCAAAAGTCTATATAAAACCATATGCTTTGATCACACTATCAAAGCATATATTCCAACTCCGAGATGCTTGCACCAATCCATAAATGGATCACTGGAGCTTGCACACTTTGTTAGCACCTTTAGGATCGACCAAACCTTCTGGTTGCATCATATACAACTCTTCTTTAAGAAATCCATTAAGGAATGCAGTTTTGACATCCATTTGCCAAATTACATTATCATAAAATGCGGCAATTGCTAACATGATTCGGACAGACTTAAGCATCGCTATGGGTGAGAAGGGCTCATCGTAGTCAACTCCTTGAACTTGTCGAAAACCTTTCGCAACAAGTCGAGCTTTGTAGACAGAAACATTACCGTCAGTGTCAGTCTTCTTCTTGAAGATCCATTTATTCTCTATGGCTTGCCGATCATCGGGCAAGTCAACCAAAGTCCACACTTTGTTCTCATACATGGATCCCATCTCAGATTTCATGGCCTCTAGCCATTTCGCGGAATCTGGGCTCATCATCGCTTCCTCATAGTTCATAGGTTCGTCATGGTCAAGTAAATGACATCCAGAACAGGATTACCGTACCACTCTGGTGCGGACCGTACTCTGGTTAACCTACGAGGTTCGGTAGTAACTTGATCTGAAGTTTCATGATCATCATCATTAACTTCCTCACTATTTGGTGTAGGAATCACTGGAACTGATTTCTGTGATGAACTACTTTCCAATTCGGGAGAAGGTACAATTACCTCGTCAAGTTCTACTTTCCTCCCACTCACTTCTTTCGAGAGAAACTCCTTCTCTAGAAAGGATCCATTCTTAGCAACGAATATCTTGCCTTCGGATTTGTGATAGATGGTGTACCCAACAGTTTCCTTTGGGTCTCCTATGAAGACACATTTCTCCGATTTGGGTTCGAGCTTATCAGGTTGAAGCTTTTTCACATAAGCATTGCAACCCCAAACTTTAAGAAACGACAACTTAGGTTTCTTGCTAAACCACAGTTCATATGGTGTCGTCTCAACGTATTTAGATGGTGCCCTATTTAACGTGAATGCGGCCGTCTCTAAAGCATAGCCCCAAAACGATAGCGGTAAATCGGTAAGAGACATCCTAGATCGCACCATATCTAATAAAGTATGGTTACGACGTTCGGACACACCATTACGCTGTGGTGTTCCAGGTGGCGTGAGTTGCGAAACTATTCCACATTGTTTCAAATGAAGACCAAACTCGTAACTCAAATATTCACCTCCACGATCAGATCATAGAAACTTTATTTTCTTGTTACGATGATTTTACACTTCACTCTGAAATTCTTTAAACTTTTCAAATGTTTCAGACTTATGTTTCATTAACTAGATATACCCATACCTGCTCAAATCATCTGTGAAGGTCAGAAAATAACGATACCCGCCACGGGCCTCAACACTCATCGAACCACATACATCATTATGTATTATTTCCAATAAGTTAGTGGCTCGCTCCATTGTTCCGGAGAACGGAGTTCTAGTCATCTTGCCCATGAGGCATGGTTCGCAAGCATAAGTGATTCATAATCAAGTGATTTTGAAAGTCCATCAGCATGGAGTTTCTTCATGTGCTTTACACCAATATGACCTAAATGGCAGTACCACAAATAAGTTGCACTATCATTATTAACTTTGCATCTTTTGGCTTCAATATTATGAATATGTGTATCACTACGATCGAGATTCAACAAAAATAGACCACTCATCAAGGGTGCATGACCATAAAAGATATTAATCATATAAATAGAACAACCATTATTCTCTGATTTAAATGAATAACCGTCTCACATCAAACAAGATCCAGATATAATGTTCATGCTCAACGCTAGCACCAAATAACAATTATTCAGGTATAAAACTAATCCTGAAGGTAGATGTAGAGGTAGCGTGCCGACGGCGATCACATCGACTTTGGAGCCATTTCCGACGCGCATCGTCACCTCATCCTTAGCCAATCTTCATTTTATCCGTAGCCCCTGTTTCGAGTTGCAAATATGAGCAACAGAACCAGTATCAAATACCCATGCGCTACTACAAGCATTAGTAAGGTACACATCAATAACATGTATATCAAATATACCTTTCACTTTGCCATCCTTCTTATCCGCCAAATACTTGGGGCAGTTCCGCTTCCAATGACTAGTCCCTTTGGAGTAGAAGTACTCAGTTTCAGGCTTAGGTCCAGACTTGGGCTTCTTCCCTTGAGCAGCAACTTGTTTGCTATTCTTCTTGAAGTTCCCATTCTTCCCTTCGCCCTTTTTCTTGAAACTAGTGGTCTTGTTAACCATCAACACTTGATGCTCCTTCTTGATTTCTACCTCCGCAGCCTTTAGCATCGCGAAGAGCTCGGGAATAGTCTTTTCCATCCCTTGCATATTATAGTTCATCATGAAGCCTTTATAGCTTGGTGACAGTGATTGAAGAACTCTGTCAATGACACTATCATCAGGAAGATTAACTCCCAGCTGAGTCAAGTGGTTATGGTACCCAGACATTCTGAGTATGTGTTCACTGACAGAACTATTCTCCTCCATCTTGCAGCTATAGAACTTGTTGGAGACTTCATATCTCTCAACTCGGGCATTTTCTTGAAATATTAACTTCTACTCCTGGAACATCTCATATGCTCCATAACGTTAAAAACGTCTTTGAAGTCCCGATTCTAAGCCGTAAAGCATGGCACACTGAACTATCGAGTAGTCATCAGCTTTAGTCTGCCAGACGTTCATAACGTCCGCAGTTGCTCCTGCTGCCGGCCTTGCGCCTAGAGGTGCTTCCAGGACGTAATTCTTCTGCGCAGCAATGAGGATAATCCTCAAGATACGGACCCAGTCCGTGTAGTTGCTACCATCATCTTTCAACTTAGCTTTCTCTAGGAACGCATTAAAATTCAAGGGAACGGTAGCACGGGCCATTGATCTACTACAACATAGATATGCAAAAACTATCAGGACTAAGTTCAATTAATCATATTACTTAAGAACTCCCACTTAGATAGACATCCCTCTAGTCATGTAAATGATCACGTGATCCATATCAACTAAACCATGTCCGATCATCACGTGAGATGGAGTAGTTTTCAATGGTGAACATCACTATGTTGATCATATCTACTATATGATTCACGTTCGACCTTTCGGTCTTAGTGTTTTGAGGCCATATCTGCATATGCTAGGCTCATCATGTTTAACCCAAGTATTCTGCACGTGCAAAACCGGCTTGCACTCGTTGTATGTGATGTAGTGCTTATCACACCCGATCATCACGTGGTGTCTCGGCACGACGAACTGTAGCAACGGTGCATACTCAGGGAGAACACTTGTACCTTGAAATTTAGTGAGGGATCATCTTATAATGCTACCGCCGTACTAAGCAAAATAATATGCATAAAGGATAAACATCACATGTAATGAAAATATGTGACATGATATGGCCATCATCATCTTGTGCCTTTGATCTCCATCTCCAAAGCACCGTCATGATCTCCATCGTCACCGGCTTGACACATTGATCTCCATCGTAGCGTCCTTGTCATCTCGCCAACTATTGCTTCTAGGACTATCGCTACCGCTTAGTGATAAAGTAAAGCAATTACATGGCGATTGCATTTCATACAATAAAGCGACAACCATAAGGCTCCTGCCAGTTGCCGATAACTCTTAAAAAACATGATCATCTCGTAAAACAATTTATATCTCATCACGTCTTGACCATATCACATCACAACTGCCCTGCAAAAACAAGTTAGACATCCTCTACTTTGTTGTTGCAAGTTTTACATGGCTGCTACGGGGTTCTAGTAAGAACCGTTCTTACCTACACATCAAAACCACAATGATTTTTTGTCAAGTGTGTTGTTTTAACCTTCAACAAGGGCCGGCCGTAGTCAAATTCGATTCAACTAAAGTTGGAGAAACAGACACCAACCAACCACCTGTGTGCATAAGCACGTCGGTAGAACCGGTCTCATGAACGTGGTCATGTAATGTTGGTCCGGGCCGCTTCATCCAACAATACCGCCGAATCAAAATAAGACGTTGGTGGTAAGCAGTATGTCGGGGATATACCCCGCGGTATGACACGGCCGGTAGCATGACCCGGCCGGACTTGGCATTTCGCTGATGACCCGGCGGAGGACTAGCGACTCATGGGTCTGGCGGCTCATTGGTCAGACAGCTCATGAACCAGACGACTCATGGATGGCCCCGACGACGGGTCAGATAGAGGACAAGGCCCAAGGCCCAGAAGGCCGGCTCACGTTTATGATGGGCCGGCTTAAGAAGAAAGGGATGACGAATATTTTCTTTACGAGGAAGCAAGACCCGGACTTGTAATTAACTTGTAAGAGAAGATAGACTAGTCCTAGTCCTACTAGGACTCCACATGTAACCCGCCCCTCTAACTTATATAAGGAGGGGCAGGGCACCCCAAAGAGGGACAAGCAACAAGAAATAATCTCTAGGGCTAAACACCGAGAGCCGGAGCCGGCGACTCTCTCGTGATCATAATGAGACCTAGCCTCAAACAGCACGTAGGGTTGTTACCGGATGATGTTTCCCGGGGCCCGAAGCTGTCTAAACCCTTGTCTTGTGCGTTGATCCGCCCTGCGTCTCTCATCCCAATCAACCCCTCTCAAGCTGCTACATAGATGCGCTGGCCTCACGACTAAGTCCTCACGCTAAGGACATCTGCCGTCACAATTCCACGACAGTTGGCGCCCACCGTGGGGCTCGCGCACGGTGGTGTTGAGTTCTTGGAGGGATCTCTCCTAGAGATCGAGGAGCTCTCAATTTTCTGGATGAAGAAGAGACGGTTTGAAAAGATCTACATCAAAAGTTAGGGTTGCGTGCCGTGGCACGTACTTACGATCCGGTGATCTGACGTCGGGTCCATTTTTGGAGCGTGTTCTTGAGGCTAGGGAGTTTTCCATTGCAGATCCGATCCGTATCGACGACTTATGGTCAAATCAAAAGCAGCAGTGCCAATCCACCAAACCCTACTAATTCGTGCATACTACTACGATGGGTGTACGTAAGGAAAAGCTGCGATTGTTCCATACGACAAGAAAACAGGAAATGGACTCGGCCTTGAAACCGGCCACGACCCGGAGGAAGACCCAAGGGTGGACACGGACTCGGCCTCCATGGCTGTGACTCGCCGTCCAGCTTCACTATTGTCGGCTTCTGCCGTCGCAGACTGGCCTCGCCGGTTCGCTGGCCTCGACCGTGAGCCGCCTCTACCGGCCTCACTGTATCTCTCTGCTGAGACGTCGTCTCCATCGCACTCGGGCCATCCAGGCCTTTCCGCTGCGGTCCTTCGCCTCTCCTCAGTGGACCGCCCTCAATCCGAAACCGCCATTGCTCCCAAGGCGCCTTCGCCCCGGCGGACGTTTGTGCCAAGACCGCCACCTCACCTTCAGCTCCAAATCGCCGCCCACGAGCCGTCGCGCTGCTTTGCTGCGGCAGGTTCGAGCCGCCAAGTCGCCAGCTCCGCTCTCTGCAAACCACGGATCGCGCCTCCCTTGAGTCGCCGCGGCCGACTCGTGCCCGGGCTCTGACTCCGAGTGGCCTCCGCCCCGAGCCGCTCCGACTCGACCTCACTCCTGTCTGTCCATGCCTTTGCGACCCGCCTGACGTTGCCACAAGTCGCCGCGGCCCTGGGCCGCCGTCGGAGAGCCGGCCTGCCGCCATCTTTGTATGACTCGTCACCATGAGCCGCCACTTCAAACCGTAGTGCCGGGCCTCCGTGTTAAGCCGCCTTCGCCGGAGCGGCTCTTACCTCTGCCGCGCATGGCTGCGGCCTTGGGCCGCCGGGTCCCCGTCTTCCGCGGTGCTCCTTCGTCAAGCCGGCTGCCTTGGCTTCGCGTCTCTTTGAGCCGCCGAACTCCGCGGTGAGTGTAACATCCCAAATTTTCAATTTGGAATGTTATACATAGATCATCAATGCATAGCATATTTTATTGCATTTTTACAAATCCTCGATAAATCCTAAGCAACTCAAGGACCCTCGGAGAGAGTTGGGCATTTTCCCGATTTATCATATTTGATTTTCATCAAATAATAAAACGAGGATTTTGGTTTTAATTATTTTCTCTCCGGAAAAATATTTCACATTAAAATAAATGAGAGGAGAAAATATGACTTCTCCAAAACAATTGAAATATTGGAGGAAAAATATTAAAATTACATATTGGATTTTATTGCAATTTTAATTGCATTAAAAAAATTGCACGTTTTCAAAACTGCATTTTTGTGTCAAAACAATGTTCACCTTGTTCTAATTATTTTAATTAGACGGGGAAAATTTGTTTTATCATTTTTGGATTTTTATTTAGTTTTCTGCGATTTTTTGATTCGGCAGAACTTAAAAAAACAAAAACAAAAACAAACGCGCCCGACCGGGCCGAGGCCCAGCCGAGCCGGCCGGCCCAGCCGCGCCGCCGCCCGAGTCCCCTCGCCGCATGGCCGCCGCCGCCTTGCCCCTCCCCCACGCCACCAGCCCCCCTCCCTTAAATACGGCCGCCGCCCACCCCCCTTCACCCCGTCCCCGCCCCGAGCCGAGCCCCGCCGGAGCCGCAGCGCCGCCGCCCGAGTTCGCCGCTCGTCGCCGCCGCCGGAGCCCGCACCTCGCTGCCCCAAGCCCCGCAGCACCCCGCCGCCCTCGCCGCCCCCTCGCCGAGCCCCGCCAGAGCCCGCCGACCCCGCCGGAGCCCCGTCCCGACGAGGTACCGATCCGACGCCGTTGCCGGTATTAAAAAAAACCGTTTGTTTTTTTTAAAACCCTAGATCGGTTTATTTCTTCGGTTTTATTATTTAGTGAGCGTTCACCGACCCGTTCGTTTTAACGAACGTGTTCGTCGGATTTTCACTGTTAACGAACGTCCGTTCTTTAACCGTTCGTCAGTTTTCTTTTTCGTCGGATTTTTCCGCGATTATCTCAGATCTCGATTTCTGGTCGGATCTTCGTTTTCGTTTAACTTTTCGCTCGTTTATCGGAATCAGGCGATTCAAGCGCCTAGAGTTTCGTCTCGAAATTCACTTTCTATTTAACCTACTCAAACAAGATTTTGCTACTGTAAAATTTGACCTAGATCCAGATTAGTAAACGAAGCTTGTTTCTTTCGCCGTTTGACTTTCGTTGCTTCGTTCGATTTGATTCTTTTTGCAAACCGGAGTTCTTAAGTTGAACTTTCTGGTTGGATATTTCATTCGAGTTTACCTGTGCATTAGATGAGTACTTATTGTTTGCTTGTTTGTTTGCGATAGAGTATCCGGAGTGCGCCGCTTGTTACTTCGAATCTCTAGGTTTTGCGGATCATCAGCAAGGCAAGTAACACTTTGATCATACCTTTCCATACCCAGTTTTTATTGCATTAGATCAATCCTCAAACATTGCATGGTTAGGATCTAATTAAATTGTGGGTATTGGGAAGTAGTTGAGGTAGTACCTATTACCTGTTCTATTTATCAAACCCTTGGGAGTTACTTCTACGTTTGCTATTATATTGCCATGCTATGCTCGTAGACGTGGATTGGGTTTGAGAGATTTCCATGACAGATGTGAGATTGTTAATTAATGGTTTACTTAAGGTGGCAACTAAAACTCACATCTGGGTGGATTGAGGTACCTGGGTATTCCAGGATTGCCTGTTTTTCTTTTGGACCACCACCCAGGTTCAAAGGGATCATGAGATTATTCATGCTAGAAACTTCCGTGTGCAGCCGCAAGCTATTATGGGCTCTAGCATAGTTGATTAAGTTGTGTGAACTCTTACAGTGGTAGATTAGCAGATGTAGGGGAAAGTAGGTGTAACTGTCTACCCATACGTAAGGTGCAAACACTTCTGAAAGACTGTGTCTCGGTCATCCGTTACTCAAACACCATGTAGTGCGAGTAATCCAACGGAGGAGATCGAGTCTTGTGGGGAAAAGTGCGCAAACCTCTGCAGAGTGTACAAACTAATCATGGTTAGCCGTGTCCCCGGTTATGGACAACTTGAGTATCTAGTACCTGGATTATCATGTGAATCTCATCATGTTACTTTAATTAATTTTGTTGGGTTAATGATGATACTTAATTGGGATTGAGATGCTGTCAACCATCTCAATGTTTCACAACCACCATGATAGTTAAATAAAAATTATTCCTTTGCAGTAGGGAAAAATTGGCTTTTCGCAAAACTGTAACCATAGAGCTTTCCACCAGCCATATATGCATGTAGTATAGCACTATTATGTTTATTATTCTCTATGTGTTACTTTGCCAGCATATTCCATGTGCTGACCCGTTTTCGGGCTGCAACGTTTCATGTTGCAGACTTTTCAGACGACGAGTAAGGTGCCTTAGGTCGTGGTCTTATACTCAGTGATGCCGTTGGAGTTGATGGACTCACTTACCTTCCAAGCCTTCCGCTGTTATCGTATTTAGATGGCCTTAAGCCATATTTATCATACTTATTCTCTTTTGAGATATTCGATGTAATAAGTGTGTGATTGCTACTCTGTTATAAATCCTCCATTTGTATTGTGCGTGTCAGCATTACTGATCCAGGGATGACACTGGTGCACAGCAGCACAGACTATTTGAGGTCTGGTCGCTACAGTGAGTAACTGCGCCGGCTCTCCATGCACTGACCCGTCGCGCCGCCTAGTTCCACGGCCGGGTCGCCGCTGCTTTTGCCTCAGTGCCCAACACTGCAAGTCTGCGGCACTGCGGGTCTCCGTCGCCAAGTCGTCCACTCACCATCATCATGGCACTGCGTACATGTCCCGGTTCAACATAACAGAATCAATACTAAGTAATGGATGCATGGTATGACCGAACCAAACTTTTCTACAACCTGGACGACGGATTGTGTGTGTTCTTTCAGTGACTTCTGCGGCCAATCAATCAATCCAGTCTTTGAACCATCCTACTGCTAGTCCATCCATCAAGGAAGAAGAAATATACTAGCATCACTGGTCCTAATTAAGTGACCATGACAGACGATTAAACAGCCCATATGGAAGTTACCACGACGAACAAGTGCTTTGGTTATCATCAACCAAATATATCATGCAAATCAAGCGAAGTATGATTTTGGCAGTAAAAGTTATTTCCCTCTGGCAATTGCTATGGGAACAAGAAACATCACAAGAAGGGTCGCATCAGCACCCATGGCCCTGGAAACACCGATTAACATGTTTACTAGCACCCATAGTTGTTTTTACACTTGGTGCAGTTTTTAGGAAGGACCATCATCCATCACGTGAAGGACGAGACTGATCAAGTGATGGATTAATTAGTAATATATGCTAGCGATGCTTATCACTACTTGTCTGTCCAAAACAAGACTAACAGAAGAACAAAAGGCGTCTGCTACTCTAGCTCAGAGTCTGCGATCGTTAGATAAAAATATCAGGTCAATTAACTCAGGGCCAAAGTGTGACCCGGTCCTCGCGCGTTGTCATTGGAGGTCGCTTCTACATCAACGCTATGTCAATTTGCTCAGCGGACGCGTGCAAACCATTGCCCCTGCGGTCCGGTCTACATCAACACGACGTGACTAACTTGCTTGACCATGCGGTTTACCGCGCCTGCAATCAACTTCGCCTGTCCGCGCGGTTTACTGTGCCGACTCTCCTGCGCCGGCTTAAAACACCGTGGCCGGCTCATCTGTCTGCTCCCGCGGCCGACTCGGCCGTGATTGATTTCAGCTTCACCATGGTGATCATCAACTCCGCGGTGGATAATCACTGGCCCGACATATCCGGTGAAATCCATCCAGTATATATTTATTACATAGTATTTTCTTTAAAAAGAACAATTACTTTGGTCTGTATATTTTTATGTGCAGCAAAGGTGGTGCCATGTTGTGCCTATGAAGTGTACGTCAGCACCATCACGCACCGACGACTGCACCCGCTTACTGATGGAACAGGTGTGTGCAAAGTGGCCACCCGTGCAGCTTAATCTACATCAACCCGCTGGAGCCGCGTTGAGCCGCCCTTGCCGCTTTGAGCCGCCGGGGTTATATTAAGTCGTCGGTCTGCCTGAGCCGCCGGAACTATATTGAGTCGCTGGTATGCCTGACCCACCTCTATCGCGATAAACGGATCATCCATCGTCCAAACAAATCAGGTGATATCCATCCAAGTTTGTTTTATTAGCACATGTTGTTTTTGTCAAAGAACAAGTTTATCTTTGCCTTGGTCTGCAATATTGTTTATGTAGGGCAATCATTTATGACAAAAAGTGACATTATACCACGGGGATGGAGGCACGCCAATATCTTTTGGCACAGGTGGTTGTCGTTACTCAACAGACTCCCTCACCGGCTTACAACGCCGTGGCCGTCTCTCGCGACCACGCCGGCTTACAACGCCGTGGCCGTCTCTCGCGACCGCGCCGGCTTACAACGCCGTGGCTGTCTCTCGCGACCGCGCCGGCTTACAACGTCGTGGCCGTCTTTCGCGACCACGCCGGTTTACAAACAAGGAGGACAACTTGCCTGTCCGCACCGGTTTACAATGCTGCGGCCGGTTCATCTGTCTGTGCCGCCTCTGATGTTGCGGTCGTCCTTGTCGTCCGTCTCTCGCGGCCTGGTCTACATCAGCATACCGGGCCGCACCTGTCTGCATGAGCTATTTATTGGGTATGAGCAAGTCACAGCTTGGGTAGCCCGGTTTTCTTTCAAATTGGAGGCAAATTATCATCAACCGTGTTTGCACTGGATGGCTTAATGGGCAGGCGCACAACTCGCCGCCACTACAATTTTGGTTAACTTCAAATCGCCAGTTGAAAGGAACCATTGGCCGAGTTGCTGACACGGCTCGTACGGGATCATTTAGAACCCGCCGCAGTCACCTCAACTTTCTATGGATTCACATCGCGTTATCAACATCAATGATATACCCTTCTGCTATGGTCAAACACGGAGAATCTCAAGCCAACTCCTCGAGTCACCTTGAGACTCGGGGGCTACAATGATATGATTCAGCTATATGCCGGTTTTCAGTGAAGTCAAGAAACCCAGGACGTTGGAGGGAAAGATAACCCGGTCTCGGAGACTACTGTTATATTGATGAAAATTTAAAGGCCGTCAGAAAATTTCCGGCTTAGAAAGTATATGACAGTTACAAAATCCCGGCTCAATGAAGAAGTTCCGGGTCATCAGAAAGGATTCCGGTTTAAAATCCGGCTCAAGGGAAGTCAGTCTCACTAAAGCTCTCAATATCCGGTTTAAAGTCCGGTTCAAGGGAAATTTATCTGCCACAAGTTTTGAAGCTCTCAAATCCGGTTCAAGGTAAATTTGTCTATCACCACGCTTTGAAACTCTCAATATCTGGTTTAAGAATTTCCGGTTCAAAAAGAATTTATCTCTCGCAAAGTTCGAGTTCTCAGGAAAAATTAAAGGGACCAAAAAGAGTCTGTTACAAAGCACAACCCAAATATAGGTACCCTGTTTTAATGACCATTGGGAGCTGATCGTATTCGAATTTAGTTTAACCCTTTGGGTGTGACCCTGATCGTATTCGAATCAGAGTTGTTAAATATTCTCATGATCACTAGGGGGCTTCCTATTCAAACATAGGTCGTATTCGAACCAAAGAGAACATAGCTGTCGGTACCCTCTTGATCGGCACACTGCCGAGCTCACTAGGGGGCTTCTTGATCGTATTCGAATCATAGCTCAACCCTTTTTGGGAACCGACATGGATCGTATTCGAATCAGCGTCGTTAAACAACTCTTAAGGTCATTTGGGGGCTTCCTGTTCAAACATAGGTCGTATTCGAACCAAAGAGAATATAGCTGTCGGTACCCTGTTGATCGGCAACGCCAAAGCCACTGGGGGCTATATGATCGTATTCGAATCTTAGCTTAACCCCTTTGGGACGGTTTTCTGGTCGTATTCGAATCAGAAGCCTCAAAAATTTTGAAGTCTCTTTTTGCAAACAATTTTTGGATTTTATTTGAAGCTCTTTTGATCATATCTAAAGTGTATATGAGTGGTTGCTATTTAACCTGGTTTGACTTTGGATGATAAGTCGCCATCATATGACAATCATAAACATTTGGAAGTCTTGATTTCTAAAGATTGGGTTATCACCCTTACTGCACAGGTCACATAAACCGGCAGTGAAAATTCAATATCACAGGTATAATATTATTATTATAGTTATGTTTCAAAGGTTATGATTCATAACAGGCTTATCTATGACTCCTTGTTACACATCAATGGTTATATGTGAGATATTATGACCCGCCCTGCGGTAAACCGCCAAGGGATCTTGTGATCTAATTATGTGCAGGATAAGACTACATTTGGGTGGTTACCCGCCCTGGTTTTTGACGTTAAGTCGCCAGGGCATATGTTGTTTAAACTCTGCAGGATTTACAGAGCTATGACTTACATAAATGATTAAATTCAAGCCCATCATCATAGATTGAAATTGGTGTCTAAAAAGGGTTATCAATTATTGATTTTCTCAAAGGCTATAAGCCGTCGGGTTGTACAAATTCCGGCTTACAATGGAGGCGTATTAAATCGCCATCGGCCAAGAGCCGCCGGGTATTTAAACTCCGGATTGACCTATCAGCAGATGAGGTATTCAAAGTTGCTTTGGTGCAATGGCTATTATTTTATCAATGGATATGATTTATTCTACAATGGAAAGAATAGTCCCGAGTCGCTGCAGGCTTACGACCCGGCACTTGGGGGCTACATTATTCAAATTGATATTACATCAAATATGCAAGTCCCATGTCACTGCCAGCATGCACCATGGCACTTGGGGGCTAATGCAAAGTCATTTTTTGCTCAATTATTGAAGACCCGACTCATCACATTCTAAAGGAGCCGGCCCTTAGGGGCTACCAATTGCTCCTGTCGAAAATTCAAGGTACACAAGCCTTAATCCATTATATTGAAAGATTCACTATTCAGTTGGTAGAGTACAAAGCTCTTAACCTTGTGGACGTGGGTTCAAGCCCCATGGTGGAGATTACATCATATACTGTTATTATCAATGAATCATATACATAGTCCCAGCTCGGTAATATCTTACTGACCCGGCCCTTGGGGGCTACACGTTGCTGGTCAAGTTTACATGATCATATTTACAAAGTCCCTGCTCATTATTGCATAATGACCCGGCCCTTGGGGGCTACGCTGGTTAAAGTTTATATGAGCATAAGGCAATTACAAGTCCCAGGTTGCTGCAAGCATGACAACCCGGCACTTGGGGGCTACAGGTATTATATTATTATCGAAGAAATATTTTCAAATTCTTTGTTTTGAGCAAACCAGATTAACCCGGCGTCACCAATCATTATGACCCTGTGTCTACAACCCGGCGTCATCAATAATCATGAACCGGCGTTGGCAACAATCATGACCCGGAATTATCAGCTTTTATAACCCGACAACGGTGGTAATCATAAACCGGCAAGTTTTACATCTTTAAGCCGGCTGGATATCAGTTGAATATTTCAGGGACTAATATTTTTGTCAAGTCAGAGCATTGAAGGCCAATTCAAATGGATTCTGTATTTACAAGAGCCAATATCAGCAAATGGGTTATGAAGCTGGCCTATTGACCCGGATATTCCAGGAGAAAATGTCAAGGACTCAAGGATGATCAGGTGCTGGTTTACAAGAATATTTAACCCGGAGCACAACCTGTCAAATTTGTTCTTGTGTTTATGTTGCAGGATCAGTTTAACATGGATAAATCCAAATTAAACTGGGGGCTAATGTCGGGGATATACCCCACGGTATGACCCGGCCGGTAGTATGACCCGGCCGGACTTGGCAATTCGCTGATGACCCGGCGGAGGACTAGCGACTCATGGGTCTAGCGGCTCATTGGTCAGACAGCTCATGAACCAGACGACTCATGGATGGCCCCGACGTCGGGTCAGATAGAGGACAAGGCCCAAGGCCCAGAAGGCCGGCTCACGTTTATGATGGGCCGGCTTAAGAAGAAAGGGATGACGAATATTTTCTTTACGAGGAAGCAAGACCCGGACTTGTAATTAACTTGTAAGAGAAGATAGACTAGTCCTAGTCCTACTAGGACTCCACATGTAACCCGCCCCTCTAACTTATATAAGGAGGGGCAGGGCACCCCAAAGAGGGACAAGCAACAAGAAATAATCTCTAGGGCTAAACACCGAGAGCCGGAGCCGGCGACTCTCTCGTGATCATAATGAGACCTAGCCTCAAACAGCACGTAGGGTTGTTACCGGATGATGTTTCCCGGGGCCCGAAGCTGTCTAAACCCTTGTCTTGTGCGTTGATCCGCCCTGCGTCTCTCATCCCAATCAACCCTCTCAAGCTGCTACATAGATGCGCTGGCCTCACGACTAAGTCCTCACGCTAAGGACATCTGCTGTGACAATTCCACGACACAGTATGACTATTATTGCCCACAACTCTTTGTGTTCTACTCGTGCATATCATCTACGCATAGACCTGGCTCAGATGCCACTATTGGGGAACGTAGCATGCAATTTCAAAAAATTACTACGATCACGGAAGATCTATCTTGGAGATGCATAGCAACAAGAGGGGGAGAGTGTGTCCACGTACCCTCGTAGACCGAAAGCGGAAGCGTTAGTTTAACGCAGTTGATGTAGTCGAACGTCTTCACGATCCAACCGATCTTAGTACCGAACGTACGGCACCTCCGAGTTCAGCACACGTTCAGCTCGATGACGTCCCTCAAACTCTTGATCCAGCAGAGGGTCGAGGGAGAGTTCCGTCACCATGATGGCGTGGTGACGGTGATGGTGATGTGATCCGCGCAGGGCTTCACCTGAGCACTACGACGCTATGACCAGAGGAGTAAACTGTGGAGGGGGGCACAACACACGGCTAAGAGAACTATTGGTGTGCCTTTGGGGTACCCCCGCCCCCGTATATAAAGGAGGGGAGGGGAGGCCGGCCGGCCCTAGGGGCGCGCCAAGTGGGGGGAGTCCCACCAGGACTCCTAGTTCTAGTCGGCTCCCCCTTCCTTCCAACGCAGAGGGGGAAAGGGTAAAGAGGTGGAGAGGGAGAAGGAAAGGGGGGCCGTGCCCCCCACCCCTTGTCCAATTCGGATTGGCTAGGGGGGCGCCACCTCCCGTGGCCTGCCTCCTCCTCTCCACTATGGCCCATGAGGCCCATTAACTTTCCCGGGGGGTTCCGGTAACCTCCCGGTACTCCGATAAATCCCCGAACCTCTTCGGAACCATTCCGATGTCCGTACATAACCTTCCAATATATCAATCTTTATATCTCAACCATTTCGGGACTCCTCGTCATGTCCGTGATCTCATCCGGGACTCCAAACAAACTTCGGTCACCAAAACGCATAACTCATAATACAAATCATCATCGAACGTTAAGCGTGCAAACCCTACGGGTTCGGGAACTATGTAGACATGACGAGACACATTTCCAGTCAATAACCAATAACGGAACCTGGATTCTCATATTGGTTCCTACATATTCTACGAAGATCTTTATCGGTCAAACCATAATAACAACATAAGTTATTCCCTTTGTCATTGGTATGTTACTTTCCCGAGATTCGATCGTCGGTATCTTCATACCTAGTTCAATCTCGTTACCGGCAAGTCTCTTTACTCGTTCTGTAATGCATCATCCCGTAACTAACTCATTAGTTACATTGCTTGCAAGGCTTATAGTGATGTGCATTACCGAGAGGGCCCATAGATGCCTCTGCGATACTTGGAGTGACAAATCCCAATCTCGATCTATGCCAACCCAGCAAACACCTTCGGAGACACATGTAGAGCATCTTTATAATCACCCAGTTACGTTGTGACGTTTGATAGCACACAAGGTGTTCCTCCGGTATTCGGGAGTTGCATAATCTCATAGTCAGAGGAATATGTATAAGTCATGAAGAAAGCATTAGCAATAAAACTTAACGATCATTATGCTAAGCTAACGGATGGGTCGTGTCCATCACATCATTCTCTAATGATGTGATATCGTTCATCAAATGACAACACATGTCTATGGTTTGGAAACTTAACCATCTTTGATTAACGAGCTAGTCAAGTAGAGGCATACTAGGAACACTCTGTTTTGTCTATGTATTCACACATGTACTAAGTTTCCTGTTAATACAATTCTAGCATGAATAATAAACATTTATCATGATATAAGGAAATAAAAATAACAACTTTATTATTGCCTCTAGGGCATATTTCCTTCATAGTCATAGTTATAAAATTGTAATTTAATCAATGTACAATTGTAATTTTTTTATGCTACTTCTTGAGCTTGCGTTGGTCTTTCCCTTGAAGAGGAAAGCAAAGTAGAGATAAGTATTTCCCTTATTTAGAGAACCAAGGTATCAATCCAGTAGGAGCCAACGCACAAATCACCAATACCTGCACAAACAATCAAACACTTCCACCCAACGCGATAAAGGGATTTTCAATCCCTTCATGGTCACTTGCAAAAGTGAGATCTGATAGAGATAGATAATACTAAACAAAAGATAAAGTAAATATTTTGGGTTTTTTGGTTTATAGATCGGAAAGTAAAATATTGCAAAATAGTAGATCGGAAACTTATATGATGGAAAATAGACCCGGGGGCCATAGGTTTCACTAGAGGCTTCTCTCAAGATAGCAAATAATACGGTGGGTGAACACATTAATGTCGAGCAATTGATAGAAAAGGGCAAAGTTATGACGATATCTAAGGCAGACGATATCTATGGCAATTATTATGAAATATAGGCATCACGTCCGTGTCAAGTAGACCGACTCCTGCCTATATCTACTACTATTACTCCACACATCGACCGACTCCTGCCTGCATCTAGAGTATTAACTTCATGGAGAACAGAGTAGCGCTTTAAGTAAGATGACATGATGTAGAGGAATAAACTCAAGCAATATGATGTAAACCCTATCTTCTTATCCTCGATGGCAATATTTGCCTCGCTACCCCTACTGTCACTAGGTGAGGACACCGAAAGATTGAACCCAAAGCTAAGCACTTCTCCCATTGCAAGAAAAACCAATCTAGTTGGCCAAACTAAACCGATAGTTTGAAGAGAATTACAAAGATATCAAATAATGCATAAAATAATTCAGAGAAGATTCAAATAATATTCATAGATAAGCTGATCATCAATCCACAATTCATTGGATCTCGACAAGCACACCGCAAAAGAAGATTACATCGGATAGATCTCCAAGAACATCGAGGAGAACATGGTATTGAGAATCAAAGAGAGAAGAAGCCATATAGCTACTAGCTATGGACCCGTAGGTCTGTGGTAAACTACTCACGCTTCATCGAAAGGGCAATAGAGTTGATGTAGAAGCCCTCTGTGATCGAATCCCCCTCCGGCAGGATGCCGAAAAAGGCCCCAAGATGGTATCTCACGGGAACAAAAGGTTGCGGTGGTGCAAACGTGTTTTCGTGGATGCTTCTGGTAGTTTGGAAATATATGTGAATATATAGGGCCAATTAAGGGTTAGGCCAGAGGAGTCCCGAGGAGGTGGCAAGGCAGGGCCCCCCTAGGGCGCGCCCTCCCCCCTTGTCGCCGCCTCACGGCTCTTCTGACTTGATCTCCAAATCTTCGGGGTGTCTTCTTGTCTAAGAAAAATCATCGCGAAGGTTTTATTTCGTTTGGACTCCGTTTGGTATTCCTTGCTGCGAAGCTCAAAAACAAGGAAAAAACAGAAACTGACACTGGGCTCTAGGTTAATAAGTTAGTCCCAAAAGTAATATAAAGTAGCATATTAATGCATATAAAACATCCAAAACAGATAATATAATATCATGGAACAATCAAAAATTATATATATGTTGGAGACGTATCAAGCATCCCCAAGCTTAATTCTTGATCGTCCTCGAGTAGGTAAATGATAAAAAAAGAATTTTTGATGTGGAATGCTACCTAACATATTTATCCATGTAATTTTTCTTTATTGTGGCATGAATGTTCAGATCCATAAGAATCAAAAAAAAATTTAATATTGACATAAAAACAATAATACTTCAAGCATACTAACAAGGCAATTATGTCTTCTCAAAATAACATGGCCAAAGAGAGTTTATCCCTACAAAATCATATAGTCTGGCTATGCTCATCTTCATCACACAAAATATTCAAATAATGCAAAACCCCGATGACAAGCCAAACAATTGTTTCATACTTTTGGTGTTCTCAAACCTTTTCAAGTTTCACGCAATACATGAGCGTGAGCCATGGACATAGCACTATAGGTGGAATAGAATATGGTGGTTGTGGAGAAGACAAAAAGAGGGAGATAGTCTCACATCAACTAGGCGTATTAACGGGCTATGGAGATGCCCATCAATAGATATCAATGTGAGTGAGTAGGGGTTGCCATGCAACAGATGCACTAGAGCTATAAGTTTATGAAAGCTGAAAAGAAAACTAAGTAGGTGTGCATCCAACTTGCTTGCTCATGAAGACCTACGGCAATTTGAGGAAGCCCATCATTGGAATATACAAGCCAAGTTTTATAATGAAAAATTCCCACTAGCATATGAAAGTGACAACATAGGAGACTATCTATCATGAAGATCATGGTGCTACTTTGAATCACAAGTGTGAAAAAAAAGGATAGTAACATTGCCCCTTCTCTCTTTTTCTCTCATTTTTTATTTTTTATTTTTATTTGGCTTCTTTGGGCTCCATTTTTTTCTCTCACATGGGACAATGCTCTAATAATGAAGATCATCACACTCTTATTTACTTACAACTCAAAGGTTACAACTCGATACTTAGAACAAAATATGATTCTATATGAATGCCTCCGGCGGTGTACCGGGATATGCAATGACTCAAGAGTGACATGTATGAAAGAATTATGAAAGGTGGCTTCGCCACAAATACGATGTCAACTACATGAACATGCAAAGCAATATGACAATGATGGAACGTGTCATAATAAAATGGAACGGTGGAAAGTTGCATGGCAATATATCTCGGAATGGCTATGGAAATGCCATAATAGGTAGGTATGGTGGCTGTTTTGAGGAAGGTAATAGGTGGGTATATGGTACCGACGAAGGTTGCGCGGCACTAGAGAGGCTAGAATGGTGGAAGGATGAGAGTGCGTCATTTTATTATGGACTCGACATTAGTCAAAAAGAACTCACAGACTTACTGCAAAAATCTATTAGTCATCGAAACAAAGTACTACGGGCATGCTCCTAGGGGGATAGATTGGTAGAAAAATACCATCGCTCGTCCCCGACTGCCACTCATAAGGAATACAATCAAAAAATACCTCATTCTCCAACTTCGTTACATAATGGTTCACCATACGTGCATGCTACGGGAATCACAAACTTAACACAAGTATTTCTCCAATTCACAATTACTCACTAGCATGACTATAATATCACCATCTCTATATCTCAAAACAATCATAAGGAATCAAACTTCCCATGGTATTCAATGCACTTTATATGAAAGTTTTTATTATACCCCTCTTGGATGCCTATCATATTAGGACTAAATTCATAACCATAGCAAATTACCATGCTGTTTTAAAAGACTCTCAAAATAATATAAATGAAGCATGAGAGTTCAATAATTTCTACAAAATAAAGCCACCGCCATGCTCTAAAAATATATAAGTGAAGCACTAGAGCAAAATTGCCTAGCTCAAAAGATATAAGTGAAGCACATAGAGTATTCTAAAAAACCATGATTCATGTGTTTCCCTCTCAAAAGGTGTGTACAACAAGGATGATTATGGCAAACTAAAAATAAAGACTCATATAATACAAGACGCTCCAAGCAAAACACATATCATGTGGTGAATAAAAATATAGCCTCAAGTAAAGTTACCGATAGACGAAGATGAAAGAGGGGATGTCTTCTAGGGCATCCCCAAGCTTAGGCTCTTGGTTGTCCTTGAATATTACCTTGGGGTGCCTTGGGCATCCCCAAGCTTAGGCTCTTGCCACTCCTTATTTCATAGTCCATCAAATCCTTACCCAAAACTTGAAAACTTCACAACACAAAACTCAACAGAAAATCTCATAAGCTCCGTTAGTATAAGCGAATAAATCACCACTTTTGGTACTGTTGTGAACTCATTATTTATTTATATTGGTGTAATATCTACTGCATTCCAACTTTTCCATGGTTCATACCCCCCCCCCCGATACTACCATAGATTCATCAAAAATAAGCAAGCAACACATAGAAAACAGAATCTGTCAAAAACAGAACAATCTGTAGTAATTTGGATACTTCGAATACTTTTGTTACTCCAAAAATTCTGAAAAAATAGGACAACAGAGGAAATTTATATATCAGTCTTGTGTAAAAAATCAGAATTTTATCACGCTTCTGTGATTTTTTAAAATGCTGGGACTGGGCGCAAAAGTTTCTGTTTTTCAGCAAGATCAAATCAACTATCACCGTAAGCCATCCCAAAGGTCTTACTTGGCACAAACACTAATTAAAACACAAAAACACATCTAACCAGAGGCTAGATGAATTATTTATTGAAAAACAGAACCAAAAAGCAAAGAATAAAAATAAAATTGGGTTGCCTCCCAACAAGCGCTAGTGTTTAATGCCCTTAGCTAGGCATAAAAACACATAGATCTAGGTATTGTCATAGTAATAATAAGGCAAATCTCGAAAGCTCATCTCGTACTCCCTTCGTTCAGCAGCAATTTTTCTTTGTGGTAAGCAAAAGTAATCAAAAGTGCTAAATTTAATGGGATAAGGATCCCTAAGATCAAGCTCGGGAGGAATTGGTTCCTCCTTCGGCCCCTCATATTGTATGACCAACTCATCATTGTAAGTGTTCTTTTGGCAAAAAGTCATGAGCTTGTGTCCAAGAGAGAAACACAATCTGTTGTTTTGTATAGCAAAATTATCATTAAGTTCAGAAATCTTATGAACTAAAACATCGGTAGGGACCCTCTTTCTTAAATTTTCATTATAAGCAACATGATCTGGAGATCGTAAATGCATTATTTCCTCTTGGTTAAAGAGAACCCCCTCTATGGGAGGTCAACCACCATCTACTTTATAATGCGCGAAAATTTCACTAGCTTCTTTCATAATAAATCTAAACTCATGGGCTAGAAATATAGTGGTGGCGCGCTTAATAGAAGAATGCTCAATATTAGAAAACTCTAGAAAAATCCTATGTATGCATGGATGCATATGAACAAATTGTCTTTCAAGTTCAACCACAAGCGAATATATAGCATCCGCGAGACTACTAGTTTTATGGAGAATCGATCCACCTAACATGGGTAACGCACTGGTACAAGTAAAGAAATCTTGAATAACCCCTTTTCCAACAATATTGCCACTCCCTATGCGAAGTTTTTTAGTGTGCAAGATAGTAGATTCTTCATGAGGATTAAAATTAGCAAAAGCACCAAAGTTTCCCCCATCGTTATTACTATCCTTTTCAGCGATAATCTCCCCAGATTCAGACATGGTAGCAACAAACCAATCTAACAAACGGGCAAACAAAAAGCAACTAAGAAGACGAATGGAGGAGGGGCGAAGAAAAAGGCAAATCTTTTCAAAAATCGTTTTAGAAGTGGGGGAGAGGAAAACGAGAGGAAAATGGCGAATAATGTAATGCAAGAGATGAGAGTTTATGATGGGTACTTGGTATATCTTGACTTGGCGTAGATCTCCCCGGCAACGGCGCTAGATATTCTTCCTGCTACTTCTTGAGCTTGCGTTGGTTTTTCCCTTGAAGAGGAAAGGGTGATGCAGCAAAGTAGAGATAAGTATTTCCCTCAGTTAGAGAACCAAGGTATCAATCCAGTAGGAGACAACGCACAAATCACCAATACCTGCACAAACAATCAAACACTTGCACCCAACGTGATAAAGGGATTGTCAATCCCTTCACCGTCACTTGCAAAAGTGAGATCTGATAGAGATAGATAAAACTAAACAAAAGATAAAGTAAATACTTTGGGTTTTTTTGGTATATAGATCGGAAAGTAAAAGATTGCAAAATACTAGATCGGAAACATATATGATGGAAAATAGACCCGGGGGCCATAGGTTTCACTAGAGGCTTCTCTCAAGATAGAAAATAATACGGTGGGTGAACAAATTACTGTCGAGCAACTGATAGAAAAGCGCAAAGTTATGACGATATCTAAGGTAATGATTATGAAATATAGGCATCATGTCTGTGTCAAGTAGACCGACTCCAGCCTACATCTACTACTATTACTCCACACATCGACCGACTCATGCCTGCATCTAGAGTATTAACTTCATGGAGAACAGAGTAATGCTTTAAGTAAGATGACATGATGTAGAGGAATAAACTCAAGAAATATGATATAAACCCCATCTTTTTATCCTCGATGGCAACAATACAATACGTGCCTCGCTACCCCTACTGTCATTGGGTGAGGACACCGGAAGATTGAACCCAAAGCTTAGCACTTCTCCCATTGCAAGAAAAACCAATCTAGTTGGCCAAACTAAACCGGTAGTTCGAAGAGAATTACAAATATATCGAATCATGCATAAAAGAATTCAAAGAAGATTCAAATAATATTAATAGATACGTTGATCATAAATCCACAATTCATCGGATCTCGACAAACACACCACAAAAGAAGATTACATCGGATAGATCTCCAAGAACATCGAGGAGAACATGGTATTGAGAATCAAAGAGAGAGAAGAAGCCATCTAGCTACTAGCTATGGACCCGTAGGTCTGTGGTAAACTACTCACGCTTCATTGGAAGGGCAATAGAGTTGATGTAGAAGCCCTCCGTGATCGAATCCCCCTCCGACGGGATGCCGGAAAAGGCCCCAATATGGGATCTCATGGGAACAGAAGGTTGCGGCGGTGGAAAAGTGTTTTCTTGGATGCTTCTGGTGGTTTGGAAATATATGTGAATATATAAGGCCAATTAAGGGTTGGGTCAGAGGAGTCCCGAGGAGGTGGCAAGGCAGGGGGCGCCCCCCCCCTAGGGCGCGCCCTCACCCCTTGTCGCTGCCTCGTGGCTCTTCTGACTTGATCTCCAAGTCTCCGGGTTGTCTTCTGGTCCAAGAAAAATCATCGCGAAGGTTTTATTCCGTTTGGACTCCGTTTGGTATTCCTTTTCGTCGAAACTCAAAAACAAGGAAAAACATAAACTGGCACTGGGCTCTAGGTTAATAAGTTAGTCCCAAAAATAATATAAAATAGCATATTAATGCATATAAAACATCCAAAACAGATAATATAATAGCATGGAACAATAAAAAATTATAGATACATTGGAGACATATCAGTTTGCCACACCATGCATATATGGAGAGAAACCACTAGTGAACCTATGCATCCCAGACCATCTTCTTCTTATATTCTTTCAACCTGGATCAACGCTCTTTTCAATTTCTTGCTTTTACTTTTTTGTTCCAATGAAATCTTCCACACACTTGTTGTTTTAATCCTTGCATTGTAACTAGAAATGCTAGTGAGATTGACAACCTTGCTTGTTCTATTGGGGGCAAGGCAGTTCTGTATCTTTGTGTGTGTAGTCAATCATTGTCTGTCTTCCCAAGCTCCTTTTGGTTTGATAAATCTTAAGGTCACCTACTTTAAGGGAAATTTCCGCTTGCTACAAACCCTTGCACCTGGGGGCCCAATAACTTCCTAGTTCACAGGAACAAAGCCTTTTTTATGACGTTGTTGTCAGGGAGTTTACTTCACAGACATAGGTCCTACACCCCTTTACTTTGCTCCTCCTTATGTAATTTGCTTAGTTACTTTTTTTTGCTTGTTATTTTTCTTTTCTGCTTTTCAGGAAACTCAAAAACACAAGAATATTTAAATTCCAGCAAGGTAACACTTGTTTTATGCTTGAAAACATGTCTATTCAGCAGGGTTAGGGAAACATTGCCGTGTCGGGCAATTGCAAGAGTCCACCACTGTACGTCAGGAAACAGTGGCGGGCTTCCTGCGCACCCGCACTGCTATTTCTATCCCACAGCTAATTCTGTGAAAACTTAGGAGTGACGAGTAATGATAACTACCCGCCACTTCTTACCATGTAGCAGTGGCCGGCTATTTTTCAACCTGCCACTAGAAATTTTCCAAAATAGCTGTGGCGGGTCCCCGTCAATGCCTGTCACTAACGTGACCCCACCTATAAGCCCTTTCTGTGTAGTGCATCCGTGAAAGCTTGAAAATAGCTCAATCTCGGTAGGAATATGACAACACACATTGTGATACAGTTTACACTATTGGAGATCGGGCTTATCTTCATGTCACTCTGATGATGCGTACACACCGCTTTGGCATCAAAGGAAGGATTGCTCCGAGGTACATTAGACCATTCAAAGCCATCAACAGACGTGGAGGTCTTGCCTATCAATTGGAGCTCCCTCCCAACCTGCCAAAAGTGCACGATGTGTTCCACGTCTCTCAACTCAAGAGAAGTTTCAAAGTTCTCGAGCATGCAGCGGATCACGATGCTATTGAGCTCAAAGAAGGCCTTTCTTATCAAGAGCGACCTATTCGCATTCTCGAGAAGTTGAACGCCGCACCCGCAACAAGGCTGTCAAATTCCCGAAGGTCCAGTGGAGTCATCACTCAGATAAAGAAGCAACATGGGAACGTGAAGGTCACCCTAAGATCTGAGTGCCCCGACCTTTCCATTTTCTAAATCTCGGCACAAGATTTCTATGAGTCGGGTTGGCTTGCAACAGCCCAAGAGAAAAAACCCTAATAATGTCATTGTTCATCTTATGTTATACTTAGTTTTCCATTTCATGTCATCATGAGCACCCGCCCGCCACTATGCTCTGTGGTTTGCAATACATGCAAGGAGTTTGACGAAATGGCCAACAAGCAAAAATATCCTTTCTATTTTTATTGCGATAATGTGAAAACATAGTTAAAAATGGATTTATATATGTAAAAGGAGATGTGAATTAAAAAAAACTTGAAACTAAAGCTTTGGGGATAGGTTAGAGCCCACCTCCTAATACCCATAGTATTTTGGGGAATTAAAATTAAAATGGGTTTTGGGGAGTTAAATTTTGAAGATGGATTAGAGATGCTCTTAGAGCATCTCCAATCAGGTGATGTATAATTGGGAAGCTGCCCAAAAAATATTTTTAGGGCATTCAGGCCCAAAACAATGCTCGAGCAGCTGCCCTGTCCCTAAACCTTTGTGCAATTTTTAGGGCAGGAGAACTACCTCTTAGTGCGGCGGTGGGCTTGTGGGGGCATGACTCCAGCCATCAGGGTTTAAATCGTGATGCTCATATTTATATCTATAAAAATTTCTAGGGTAACTACATATTTTAGCCTCTCCTACGGCAAGTACAAGTAGCAATCGGTTGCTGCAAAACAAATCCCGCAGCCACACGAAGCCCAACCGCCCGCGTGAAACTTCATCCCAGCAGTCACTTCCCCTGCCCCGCTATCGTTGCAGCCAAATCTGGTAACCATCGGCCACAACCGCCTTCACCACCGGATCCGCCGCCCCCTGCGTCCATGCAAGGATTAAATCTGGTAGAATATATAGATAGATAAAATAAAAAAGTAAATAAAAGTAAATAAATTGCAGCAAGGTATGTTTAGGGTTTTAGTAAATATAAAGTGTATCCACCCGGGGTCCATAGGTTCACTAGAGGCGCCTCTCATAAGCATAGCAACAATGGGTAAACAAATTACTGTTGGGCAATTGATAGAATAGAGCATTGTTATGATGATTCTCATGGCATGATCAATATATATGCATTACGTCCGAGACAAGTAGACTGAAATCCATCTGCATCTACTACTATTAATCTACCCCTCGACCGCTATCCAGCATGCATCTTATGGTATTAAGTTCATAATGAACAAAATAATGTTTGGAGCATGATGACATAATGTAGACAAACTAAGACCAAATAATATGTTTGAAGTTCGAACCACATCGTTTTACCCCTAGTAGCAACAATACAATATGTGCCTTGCAACTCCTCCTGTCACAGAGTAAGGACACCGCAAGATTGAACCTATCACCAAGCACACACCCCGCCCCCCCCCACTGAAGATCAATCGATCAAATTGGCCAAAAGAGATAGATAGATAGGAGATAAATACAAGGCTACACACATAATCAATCTCGAAAAAAGACTCAATTACTTTCAATGAATAATCTGATCATAAACTCACAATTCATCGGATCCAAACAAACACACCGCAAAAGTTACATCAGATTTATCTCCGAAGAGAACATGGTATTGAATATCAGAGAGAGAGAGAGGGGGGGGGGAGGGAGGGGGAGAGAGAGATCTAGCTACCTCTATGGACCTGTGGGTCCTGTAGGAACTACTCACACATCATCATGGAGGCAGCAACGTCGATGAAGATTGCCTCCCCAATGATTTCTCCTCCGGCAGAGTACCGGAAAAGGCCTCCAGATGGGATCGCGGAAGAACAGAGGCTTGCGACGGCGATAAATTTTTTTTGGGTCTCGCTTTGGGGGTTTCTGGATTTTAGGGAATTTATAGCGCTGGAAGTAGGTCAAACGAAGCCACTTCGGACCCACAAGCTCACATCCCCCTAGGAGTGTGCCCCCTGAGCTTGTGCCTCCCTCGGTCATCGTCTGGTGCACCCCCGAAGCTTCTAGGGTCTCCTCTGGTCCAGAAAAATTCACCGTAAAGTTTCATCATGTTTGGACTTCGTTTGGTATTGTTTTTCTGCGAAACAGAGAAATAGGCAAAAAAATAGAAACTGGCACTGGGCACTATGTTAATAGGTTAGTCCTCAAAAATGATATAAAATTGCATATAAAGCATACGAGATTGGTAATATAATAGCATGAAACAATCAAAAATTATAGATAAGTTTGGAGACGTATCAGTCCATCCATCCGTCACTCCACCGAATCAGCTGCCGCTCCACCCCATTGGGCCTCCACTGCCGCGCCGCCCCTGCATCGGTCGGGCCGCCACACCGTCGAATCAGCCATCACCGCATCACCCAGTCACTTAACCGAAGATGTTGCACCGCAACGCCGAGCAAAGGAGTAGCACGGGTCTTCGTGGGGTTCAGCTCCGGCCAGTTGCTACACCATGGAGATTTCATGCGACGGGATGCGACACTGGCTCGGGACATTCAAAACACCGAAGCTCACCGCGGACGGCTATGACGTTGCGGCTAGGAGGTATCTGCAGCCAAAGTACGAGCTAAGCTTTCCGAACGTCAAGGGTCGGGAGGTAGCGGAGTTCCTTGCTCCCGAGATGCGGGTTCGTTTGCAAGGAGGAGAAGGAAGACTGCCTCGTCATGCAACAGCGCTCAGCCCATGAGAGTGATGACACGGCTATGACGAGGTTCGCTCGGAAAATCCGCACCTCATTCAAGCGGAGTATGAGTTCTTTGCTAATAGGGACACACAACGCAAGAAGGCAATTAAGGAGGACCAAGCCCTCAAAGGTGACCAATGTCGAGTTGGGCGACGAGGATCAGCCCAACGAGGTCCAGCACGACGACGAGGATGACAAGATTGACCGGGACGACTTTTTTCATGAGTAGTAGTTGTTATTAGTTTCCGTAGTGTGTCCATATGAGTCAATCATAGTATGTTTATTAAGTTTGCATGTTTACAACTTTGAATGTTTGGATGTTTGGATTGAAGTATGCAATGATCAAGTTAGTTTGAATATTTTCGGTGTCCTATTTTACATCATCTGCTATCTATTGTGGTAGTGGTGTTCTATTATACAATGAGTTGTAGACCTTTGAGATTGTGCCCAGCCAGAACACAATCTTAAAGGTCCACAACTCATTGTGAACCTCTGTTGATCTGGATGTGGTTCCTCCCTTCTGCAGCCACCATCCCGGCGACGAGCACTAACTCCGACCGACGACTCAGAGAGCCTATACCTGATCCCCTTCTACTCTAGTCCCTCTCAAAGCCTGAATAGATTTATTCAGTCCTTTCTGTTTTTGCGGGTAGATTTATTCAGTTCTGTGGGTGATGACTGATGACCATGATTAGCGACTTCATGATTCCGTTGCAAATGTCCTGGATTTGAGGTCTGCTGGAGCAGAATGTCCCGGATTAATTTTCATTTGTGAAGTCATAATGTCAGTTTTGAATCATGTACACCTTTGATCTGACCAACCGTATACTGCTTTAGCAGAAATTATCTAGCATGTCGCTTGATTTGAGGTCTAAAATTCTTTTTGTCTCTCTGTCTCTCGGAGGCACACAAGATTAGCGGCTAGCGCCGCATCATTGCATTGAAAGAAGATATCATAGACTATATACTGAGATGTCATTTTTTTATTTGAAATTATATGGACCTGTCTTCGATGTGGAAAAGAAAATGTGAAAAACTGTTTCTGCCTAATTATGTGCTGCTGCCACTGGTGGTCTGGAGTTAATATGCTTTGATAACATCTAAAATTTCAACAAAGTTATCCTTCCAATTGGCAGTTAGTCATTCAACAAAGTTATCCTTCCATTCGATGAGGTAGTTTTGCCATACTCTTGTTCCTACTCCACCTATTCGCAAATTGCCGCGCTGCAGGAATAAGAATCCCATATGCAAACCTGACTCAACATGGAATAATCTGCCCTACAATTATGCTATGATGCCGCACTCATCAGGGCTTGGAAGCCTGCAGGGACACTATTCTCCTTAATCTTGGTGTCTTGCCTTTCGAGAAAGAAATAGAAAAGCAAGAAGAATCAGGATATATAAAGTAGCGAGCGATGCCCCAGCCCCTAGGTAGCTAGTACTACAAGACTCTGCTTTGCAATGTTCTTTATGCTCCATAATTTCGTCTCCCCTGCAATGCTTTATCAGTTTCTTATTACCACAAGACTCATCTTTCTCTGTCTTTTTGACATGCAGGCACATGAGGTGATGGTTCGGCTCCCGGAACCAATTCCTTGCTTCATCTTGATCCAAGACCAAAAGCATCATGAACGGTCAGATAGAAAGTTCGATCGTGGCATGCAGTAGATTTGATTCAGGCTGAGATCAGATGCTCGGAGTTCACGTCGATCAGAACAGGAATGACATTTTGTTCAAAAGTACAGAACTTGATTATCCAGTTTATATGCACCGGAACACTGAGCATAATAGCAACTCCTGCATGTCCTGGGCTCGTGGCGACCATGATATAGACTACCACTTCAGTGTTGATGGCTGCATGTTTCAACTTGGAGCCGTTGTTTTTCGTACTTATTAAACACAGAAGAATGTGACGATCCGGAGGCAATAATTTCAGCATCTTTATCTGTGATCATCAGCCCTAATTCCTGCCTGCCTGCACAAGTTATTCGATCCTGCAGCACCCAAATGCTGGCTAATAACAACAGTTTTACACGCTTTTAGAGACATTCCAATCGTATTCTCTTATGTAAATCGGGGAATTTGTGCGCGTTTATCCACATCATGAAGGGAAGAATAGTAGGTGGGTGTTAAGTCCTAACATTGAGTGCCGGGTGCTTCTGAACTTGTTGAAAGCAGGATTTATAGGCAAGAGAAGAACCGGAATAGTCTGACGCTGGAGGAACAGATGCCTGCAACAGCACACAAAAAAGAGATGCCCTGTGTTTTGTCAGTCACACAAACCGCCCACCCTCCAGTTGGGAGAAATGTGGCTGCAGATGCACTACTCTACTCAAAATGTTTAGCCATATATGCCTGAACAAGTACATAAAACAGTAGAATTTCTTAAAATTGTGCTGGAACACTCTATTTAGAATGAGCAAATTTCAATCCATGGTACATCTGTAACAAATATATTTAGAACTTTGCAATAAAAGATTTATCAATCGACGCAGAGGCTAGGGATATTTTTCCCCTTTTCAGAGACAAAGTTTTTTAACAAATATATTTGGCCATACATGATCATAGTACTGTCTTTGATATATTAGAGCAACCCCAAACACCTAAATCCAAAACGAAGAGAACATATTCTATTCTATTCCTCGACAACCTTCATCTCCAAGACTTATATAAAAGTTAAAACCAAGCCAACCAACTCCAGGATCTCCTCTATCAACATGCAGTGCGCCAGTATAAATCTTCCTTGCTGCCAACTCGACCAAAAAACACAAAAGAATAGCACCACCTCGGAAGATAATCTGAAGCCATGAGGTACGGCGAGGTGGCGCACTTCAGCCACCCGCAGCACCGGCTCCGGCTGGAGCAACTGGACACGCCGTTCCGCTGCGACGGCTGCAAGGAGGTTGGCATCGGCGCGCGTTACCGGTGCCCCGTCCAGGGCTGCGCCGCCGACCACGACCTCCACCGCCAATGCGCGCTCCCGCTCTCCCCGCCGCCGCCGCCGCTCCGGCACCCGTTCTACCCCAAGTGCGCCTTCCACTTCATGGCGCGCGCGCCGGGCGCCCCCGGGACGCGCTACTGCAACGCGTGCGGCCGCGACGTCGCCGGCTTCGTCTACCACTGCCGCGCCTGCGGCTTCGACCTGCACCCCTGCTGCGCCACGCTCCCGCACGCCCTCGACGCCAGCGACCGCGGAGGCAGAGTCGGCGTGAGGCTGTACCTGCACCCCAAGGCCGAGGCCGCGTGCCACCGGTGCGGCCACCGCGGGCGGAGCTGGACGTACCGGAGCCACTGCAAGAGCTACAGCCTCCACGTGGCGTGCGTCATGGACATGGTCGTCGAGAGCTGGAACGGCATCGGGCGGAGCAAGGGCGCTAGCGCCGGAGGAAGGGGCGTGTACGACGGCGCGTTGGTGGCGGGGAGCGGCGGGTACAGGGTGCCGGTGATAAGGGGCGCGGCGAAGAGCAGCCACGCGAGCAGGGGAGGGTCGTACTGGGGGATGAGGAAGGGCAAGGTGAAGCGCTGCTGCGAGATCGCCGGGTTCGCGGCGCAGGTGGTCATCTCCGCGGTGCTCGGTGACCCCACCGCGCTCATAGCCGGCGTCGTCGGCTCGCTCATAGCGCGGTGACCACCGCCGGCCGCCGCCGCGCTCTTGGAATGAAACATGTTGTAAATACTACTCCTGCTCCGTACTCCGGACGTAACCTACGTGGCGCTGCATGCAAATTATATAACCGGTGTCCACGTCAGTGCATCAATGTCCCCCACGTGTCAGTGTAGCGTAGTTGTCTTTAAAACCTTATAATCGTGTTCCGGAGAAAAAGGTGAAAAATCCTCAATCGTGTTGCTGTGATTGTCCCCCAGTTTGGCACTTTGGCCCCACCCAGCGTTGGTGAGGCCGAGGGTCCAACTCCAATCTTCCCATCCGCCGCTTTGGCCACGGATGAGTATGTTTGCCCCACAAAATCTTGGCCCGTAAAACACGTTTACAGTTTGACACGGAACTCGTTTGCGGGTCGAAAACGTGCGTAGCCGAACAGAAACCATATATAGAACATCATAATTTGAAAAAAAAAGTTTCACGGAGAAATTGCAACCGTAGTAATTCATCACATACTACATATACTACATGATCAAACACTAATTCATTACAAACACTAGTTCATACTACATACTACGTTCACTACTAGTACTAGAGGGGGTGGGGATCTAACGGCGGCGAGCTCGCGGCCATGGACGACGCGGTGGAGGAGCTCAATCCTCTTCGTCGCAGCTGCCGAGGTCGATGTACTTCGCCTTCTGCTCCTCGCAGATGCGCCGCCACTCGTCGTCCTTCTCCTTGGCGGCAAGGTTCGCCGCGACCGCCTGCTGCAACCATTGTTCAAGATATCTTCCGATATTCCGATAAATCAGCCGATTTATCGCTTATCGATGTCTGACCGATAAGACAAATCGGCCGATAAATCAGCCGATATGGCGATAAATCGACCGATATGCCGATAAACAGGCCGATTTTCCCCTTATCATGGGTCGACCGGTAAGTTCCTGATAAGCGATATCCCCAATATTGGCTGGAACACGAGGTCGTCGAGCTCCTCGTGGTGGCGCCGACGCTCCGCCTCCTCGCGCAAGCTACGTTCGGCAATGGCGGCGGCGACCGCGTCGACATCACCGACGAAGTCCTCGGGCCCGACGACGCCGCGGCGCACGATCTCCTCGGGCTCCTGCTTGACGGCGACGACCTCGATCTTCTCCGGCTCCTCCGACCACTCCCTCTTCACGGGGAGAAGGCTCGCGGTGGAGGACGAGCCCTCGGTGGAGGAGGGCGTGCGCCCGTGCCGACGGTCGTATTCCTCCGTCTCGTGGACGCGGAAGCTCGGCGGCGGCGAGAGGCCCATGTTCGTCCACTTCCTCGCCCCGCGCTTCCTCGCGTCGTCCGACCGGACACGCCGCTAGCGCTCGGGGTTGCCGCCGCCGCCGGATCTGCTCCCGGAGCCGCCGCCGGAGCACCACATGCCGCCCCACATGGCGGCTGGAGGCGGAAGGGGCTCACCGGCGGCGAGAAATGTAAGGAGGGGAGTGGGGAATTGCGGAGAGACGCGACGGCGGGGGAAAAGGGTTTCGACCCGCAAAGGCACCGCGAACCCGTAGATATACTGCTCGGGGGGCGGTTTGCGGGCCGCGGTAAAAAAAATTACGGGCCGGGTGAGTATACGGGCTCTGTTCTGGCCAGAAAATTGGGCCGAGCCCGTATACCCGCCAGAATTTTGCGGGTTTGCGACTTTTGCGGGGTCTTCTAGAGTTGGTCTTAGAGCATCTACGGGCGTACTTGACAAATCTGGCACCTTTATTTTTCCGGGCTCGTTTGGGCGTGACCGCGGATAGCGCCGGGAGGTCTCTTAAATGGCCGGTGGGGTAGCACCACACCTTAAATCTAAACCTTCAAATCCATGCACGTGGATCATATAATACAAATTATCATAATTCAATAATTCTATAATGCAAAAAAACAAAATAAACCATAGTTCAATAATCTCGACATGTCAAAATGGAATTCAAGTCCCAAGGGGGGGGGCAAGCCACTTCTCTGCTAATATAAGGTTGCTCCGAGTGCTAGACTTGGAAGGCACCTCGGGTGTATTTGACCATCACCTTAACGACAATATGAAGCTTTTTCACCTAAAATACCTTTCTTTAAGAGGATGTCCTCCTATTTGTCACCTACCATTTTCTCTGAGCAACCTAAAACAACTTGATACACTAGACCTGAGAGGTACAGTGATAGTCAAGTTGCCACATAGGGTCGGAAAACTTCGAAAGCTAAACTATTTCATGTTCGTAAGGAACCCATACACAAGGACATCTCGTATGAACAAGTTGTAGAGGAACTTGCACGCGGTGATGCGGATCAATGCATGCCTTCTGACCATCTCGTCGATGGTACTTTGTGCACATTGTTTTGTAGGCTCAGATCTTAATGGCAACAATCACCGCGACTTGTGTGGTGCCTTCGGTTTCGTGGTATTCCCTTTTGTTGCGATGAATTTGGACGCACATGGTGTGGTAATGCCAAGAGGGGTGAGAAAACAGAAAGCCCTACACACAGTAGGTGTTGTGAGCATCTCAGGAGGGAGGACCATTCTTGAGAACATAAGAAGACTCAGTGGGCCGCGAAAGTTAGGAGTGAGTGGCATCAACAAGAGAAATAGTCTACAGCTACAATCAACGATTTCTCATCTCAGTCGCCTGGAATCCTTGTCATGAAGGGATGCCTGGATTGTCAGGCTACTTGGATGACATGCCCACTCCTGCAGAAAACCCGTAGAGCCTTATGGGCTGCTTGGTTCGTCGTATTAGGCTTGTAATATTTACAAGGTGTCGTGGAATTGTCACGGCACATGTCCTTGAGCTAGGACTTAGTCGTGGAGCCATCGCAACTAGGAAGCTTGAAAGGGTTATGCGGGATAAGGAACACGATGGTTATACTGGTTCAGCCCCTTACGGTGAAGGTAAAAGCTTACGTCCAGTTCGAGGTGTTATTGATTAGGGTTACGATCGCCAGGGAGCTAAACAGCTATGCCCGGTTCTCGATGAGGTTGTTGTTGTCCCTAAGCCGCTGCCGGGTCCTCCCTTTATATAGGGAGGCTGACACCCAGCAGCCCTTAGAGTTCCGGCCGGCTCATAAGAGCGTCCGGCTCGGACTCTAAACAATACTTGCCTTACACTACAAGTCTACTATAACAATGATGATAACTACGGGCTTTAAGCCATATCCGGGTCTCAGCCCATCTCTGGCCCATTATCTTGAAACTTGGCTCCGGGCTTCTGGCAACGACCCTACGAGTAACCCGGCCCCTCCCGGCGGGTGACTCTAAGGTCTATATCCTCAACATTAGGCCCCAGATTGATTTGAGCCGGCTCGTGTCAATCTTCAGCTCTGCAGACAGAAAAAATCTCCGGCTTACTATTCATGTGAAGGCCATAACCCGGAGTGACGTCATCCTCTGGACTCCGGATAATCCGCCGTGACGTCATCCTCCATTAAGTCCGTTTTTTACTCCGCCAGATCCGCAACGGATCTTCGCTTTTACTGTCGTTCCGAAAATCGAGGCGCCGTGAGGGGGAGATAACCACGCCGTGGCCTCCTTGAATCCCGCGCCCACTTATGACTCTGCCTTATAAATAGGCCGGCCCAGCACTTTCTTCTCACACTCTCCCTCTTCCTCCTCGCGCCGTCGCTCCTCTGCTCGAGCTCCGCCACTGCCGCCGCCGTCGCGCCCCTGGTCTTCATCAACCCGGCCGCTGCATCACCCTGATTCGGACCAGACTCACGGCGGCGACCTCCGCTCCTTCCAACTCCGGTGAGTCTCCTCTGCCTTGCTAGAACAGATCTGTGGTAGGGTTCTTTCAGTTCTTCGTGTTCATCACCATTGCCCACAGACTCGGTAGTTCTTGTTGCCACTGTAGTTAGTTGATCTTTAACCTTGCGTAGAACCACTGCGGTAGACGTTTGGAACCCATTTCATCTGCAAGAAATCCTCTTTTTACTGCATAAGAACTGTGTTCAACCTCAAGAACTTCTCCTGCCTCCGCTTTTTAGGTCTAGAAAATTTTCTCTGCTTCAACTATTTTGATCCAAAAAAGTTACGGTAGTCTGTGAAACCTGTTTTACCACACTTAGTAAAAACTGCAACCATTGAATCTCGGCGGCTTACATGTCCGGCTTAAAGAAAACACGCGCCGTAGAACTTTCCGATTTAAGGAGAACCATGCTCCGTAGACTCTTCCGGCTTAACTGTAGTAACCCGTAGATGACTAACTTATTCTGAACGCTCCTATGGCTTAGATAACCCACCATATCTGAATACATATCATTAGTCCCCTTCATAAGCCGCCATCTTAGTTTGAACAATAGATCCCCGGCTTATAATTGACCCGGATACTTTTCTCTTTATTATAGACCACCAACCTTCACCATGCCTCCCAAGGCTCCTATCACTTGCAACTGGATGAGATCCAACGTCACTGACGAGACCCTGGCCAACTTTGTTAAGTCCGGATATCTGCCCAAGAAGGAAGTGATGTCCTACCGTGCCCCTAACCCGTCAGAAGAAAGACCGCAGCCGAGGGACGGGGAGGTAGTGATCTTTGCGGACCATATGAGCCGGGGCTTCGCACCGCCCGGCTCAAAATTCTTCCGGGACGTGCTCAACTTCTTTGACCTCCGGCCTCAGGATATAGGACCCAATTCCATATCCAACATCTGCAACTTCCAAGTTTTTTGTGAAGTATATCTTGGAGAAGAGCCGAGTCTGCTGCTCTTCAGAGAGCTGTTTTATTTGAACCGCCAAAATGAGTGCGCCAACGGGCCAAGTCTAGAGTTAGGCGGCATCTCCATCCAGCGACGTAGGGACTGTCTGTTCCCTTACGCAGAGCCGCCAAGTCACCCCAAGGACTGGAATATGACTTGGTTCTACTGCCAAGACACATCCCCGGCTGACGAGAGCCCGCTGCCCGGCTTTCGCCCAACCCGCCTAGAGCCGACTCATCCGTTATCCGACAAGCTGACTGCCGCAGAACGCCAGCCTCTGCTTCCAACGATCAACAAGATCAAAGCTCTGCTAGGCAACGGTCTGAACGGAATAGACCTGGTCCGGGTCTGGATCACATGGCGGGTGATCCCATTGAGCCGCCGCCCCGGCTTAATGTGTGAGTACACCGGGCGAAAGGATGACCCGCAGAGGCACAGCCGCAATGATCTTCCAGAAGACGTTGCTGAAGAAGAGACCAAGGCTCTGTTAAACGAGAGCTTGGCCGACTGTGGAAGGACCGGGCTAGCCCCGTTCTGCAAGACCAATCCAGCCCCTGCGGTAAGCCGCTGACTTTAACCTTTCCACTTCTTTTACATGTCACCTTGCTCTGAACCGTTTTAAGAATTTATTACTGTACTTCTCAGGCTGATGACAAGTTCTGGCGGGTCAAGTATGACCATGAGGCGGCCAAGAAGGCGAGGAAGGCGAAGAAAGCCGCCAAGAAAGCCGCCCCTCGTAAAAAGGGAAGCAGACCCACTGCTTCGGAGCTGCTGCAATTAAGCGACAGCTCCGAGTCTGAGGTAACCCTTAAACCTTTAAACTCTTGCCATACTTGTTGTTTATTGCTGTCCGCCTTATCAACATTTTGCTTATTGACAGGATGACACCGGCGCCAGTAACCCGGTGATTGAAGAGGTAACATCATTTTCCTCCGACTCGGAGCCTTTACCACAGCTGAAAGTCCGAAAAGTAACCCGGAAAGTAAGCTTTTCTCATCCATTAGCTCATCAAGACCCTCAATTTCTTCTGAAGCAGCAGGTTCATGAAAGCCGGCGTCACACCCGGGCCCGCAAAGACACCGATCTCTCCGCCGGGTTACCCGACGCAACAAGGAAGCGTCGCACTGAGGTTTTTTCTCATCTGTACCCTTTTCATCCGTTGGCGGGTGTCATCCGTCAGCCACTCAACTCTTCTGACTCCAATTATCAGGAGACCTCCCCCTCTTCGGGTGACTCCATGCAGTCAAGTCTGCCGGCCTTCAAAACTGCACCCGGGTAATAATAATCTCCTTACGTTATTTGTCTGCACGTACTCTTTGTATACCTAACACTTCTGCCTTTTCAGTGCCCAGGCAAAGCTCACCAAAAGAGCAAAGAAGACCAGGTCAGCCGGAGTGCCAGACTTGCCTGAGCCGGAGACGACAGCTCAAGAGCCGCCAGCCGCCTCCGCCGTCGAATCCACCATTCCCATGGACACGGCGCCTGAAGCCCCTGCCCCGACCACCAAGACAACGATCGAAGCATCAGCTAACCCGGAGGCCTCCGGCTCAGCCCCACCAACTAACGACCCGGACGTGGTAATTACCCGGACGGAGTATGTTGAGCCGGGGAGGCCAACCGCGCTGGCCAAATGCTCCGCGAAGGGGGAGTTGCTGCAACCCCACCGGGTGAATCTGGATCTCTCCAGCTACACCGATTTAAGCATTGGGGAGCTCGTCTCAGGCTACATCAGCCAAGTTCACAAGAGCCGGGACGCCGAGATCGCCATGGTCAACCAGATCCAACAAAAATCTGAGGTAACCTTCTGCTGTCTTCTTACTTTCTGCATAGTGATCCTTGTCATGCTAGCCCCCAAGTCTAGAACTTATACTTGAATATGTTGTAGACTTAGATTCCGGCTTACTTAACTGAACCGGCAGTACATAGATAGAGACGTTCAATATGCATTAGCCCCCAAGTGCCAAGTGTCTTTGCTTGGAAAGTGCTTGGGACTTATATAATGACTGTTAATAACCCGGAAATATATGCAGGCTGCTGGCAAGAAATTTGAGTCGGACCTGGCGGACCTCAAGAGCCGGCTAAAGACACAAGAGATGGAGACCCGGAAGGCGAACGCCAAGTTTGTCTCCAGCATCGCCGCTCAGGAGAAACTGAAGACTGAATTCGACGCTGAGCGGAAAGCCTGGGCTGAGGAAAAAGCCGCACTGGTGACCCGGGCAGAACAGGCGGAGAAGGCCCTCACTGAGAAGACCGCTGAGCTCTCCGGCCTAAAGCGCCAGGTTTCCCAAATGGTGGCTGCTATCTTTGGTAAGTCGCCTCACCGGCTTTCATCAAGTCTGTGCATGTTATGATTCATCCTTGTCACCGGCTTGTCTGACCTTTATGAAACAGGTCCCAGGAGTGCCAACCTCAACCAGAGCGTGGTCACCAAGCTAAAGGCCGTGTACACCCTGGTGGAACAACTCTACACCGGGTCACAGCGCGCCTTAGCTGTGGTGGCCCTCTCCAACGAGGTGCCAACCCATCTGGCTGAAGTCCTGCGCCGGCTCGCAGTTCTGCCACAGCGGATCCAGGAGCTACGCCGGGCCTCCGCAAGATCCGGAGCAATTGCCGCACTGAGCCGGGCGAAAGCATTCCTGCCGGAGCTAGACCCGGCAGACATCGCCCTGGGTTACCCCAGCCTGAAGGAAGACGGCTCCGCCTTCGACCAGAAGGACTTCGCGGCATGTGTGAAGGCTGTACGCCCGGTGGCCACCATCATCGGGAACGACACCGACTTAACCAAGTATCAGCCGGGGTACAACGCGGAGAATCAGAGGATTCCAACCCCTCGCTACGAAGCCCATAGTCTGATTCCTCCGGCTCGCCAACACACCTTCGCCCCCGAGATTGACCCGGCCGGGTTAATTGACGAAGAAGCCCAGTTCGAAGCTCTCAGCGGCATCAACTGGAAGTCGTCAACCTTCGAGGTCTTGGGATCAGCCGGAGCAGAAGACGAGCCGGGGACTTCGACTCAGCAGGCGTCATAAAGCGGCTGGCGGCTCACCGAACAACGCTCCACCCTTGAAACTTTGAAGAATTTTTGTAATAGAATAAGTGCAACAATTTATCTCTGCCGTGCCATCGTGCACGTAATGAATGCTGAAACCCCTTGAAGTTATTCTTTTAATGCTCCTCCGGGTCATGATTATCCCTTTGTCCTTCTCAACCTTAAAAAGTACCTTCAAGTATCTGCATAGAAAGGCAAATCACAAGTCTCAAGGCGGCTTACCGCCCTGAAAAGCAGGTGTTTGAAATGGATAACCCGGAATACGAACCGAAAAGACTGGTCGTTAACTATACTCTGAACATAGCTGCGATAACACACTTAACAGCCTGTAAGCATACTCCCGGTTTAAATAACCCGGGTAGCTCGGTCGGTACCTTAGCTCAACTTTACCTGTCTTGATAACCTCCATGATGTTCAACTAACAAGACAAACCAAAATTAAGCCGGCACGTGAGACCCGGCAGTACATACCTTGACATGATCAGAGCAGACCTGTGATAAAAACTTGGGGCTTCCGGTTCGAATACGACCAGAAACCCGGTCCAAAGGGGTTAAGCTAAGATTCGGATGCGATCATATAGCCCCCAGTGGGTGTGGCGATGCCAATCAAAAGGGTATCGACAGCTATGCTCTCTTTGGTTCGAATACGACCCATGTTTGAACAGGAAGCCCCCAAGTGATTCTGAAAATTGTTTAACGACGCTGATTCGAATACGATCCACGTCGGTTCTCAGAGGGGTTACACTATGATTCAAATATGACCAAAGGCAACCTCCCAATGAGCTCGGCACTTTGCCAATCAAAATGGGTATCGACAGCTATGTTCTCTTTGGTTCGAATACGACCCATGTTTGAACAGGAAGCCCCCAAGTGACTTTATTGCTTACGGCTAGACTCGAATACGATCATAAGCCGGATCCTCCTTTCAAATTAGTATGTAAAAAATGACACACATATTTGGAGGAGAAAAAAGGACAGAGGTCCCGCTTTATTGCTTATCATAATATATACATGTCTGAGATAAATATGTACACCACGAGAGCCGGTAGCTCAAGTGTAGTAAGGCCGAAGCTGAGCTATGTTCCACGGCCGACGGGTCTCCTCCTCAGACTTACGCGAATCTTTATGTTCCCGAATATCAATGAGGTAATATGACCCGTTGTGCAAGTTCTTACTGACCACAAAGGGCCCTTCCCAGGGTGGGGATAACTTGTGTGCATCTGTTTGATCCTGGATGAGCCGGAGCACAAGGTCGCCTTCCTGGAAGACCCGGGACTTGACCCGGCGGCTGTGATAACGGCGCAGGTCTTGTTGGTAAATTGCTGAACGGGCTGCTGCCACATCACGCTGTTCGTCCAACAAGTCCAGAGCATCTTGACGCGCCTGTTCATTATCCGTCTCAACATAAGCCGCCACACGAGGCGAATCGTGACGGATGTCGCTGGGGAGGACTGCTTCTGCGCCATAAACCATGAAGAAAGGCGTGAAGCCAGTAGACCTGTTAGGAGTAGTGTTGATGCTCCATAAGACGGAAGGCAACTCCTCCACCCAACAACCCGGCGTCCGTTGCAAAGGGACCAAAAGCCGGGGTTTGATGCCCTTCAGAATCTCCTGGTTAGCTCTCTCAGCTTGACCATTGGATTGGGGGTGAGCCACTGAGGAAACATCAAGTCGGATATGCTCCCGTTGACAAAATTCTTCCATAGTGCCCTTGGATAAATTGGTGCCATTGTCAGTTATGATACTGTGCGGAAAGCCGAAGCGGAAAATCACCTTTTTCATAAATTGAACCGCCGTGGCTGCATCGCACTTGCTAACTGGCTCAGCCTCCACCCACTTTGTGAATTTGTCAACTGCCACCAAGAGGTGGGTCTTCTTATCCTTGGACCGTTTGAAAGGCCCAACCATATCAAGCCCCCAGACCGCAAAGGGCCAAGTGATTGGGATCATCCTCAACTCCTGAGCCGGCACATGAGCCCGTCGTGAGAACCTTTGGCAACCATCACATTTACTGACCAAGTCCTCTGCATCAGCGTGAGCCGTCAGCCAATAAAAACCATGACGGAAAGCCTTGGCTACAAGAGATTTTGAACCGGCATGATGGCCACAATCCCCTTCATGGATCTCGCGCAAGATCTCTTGACCTTCCTCAGGGGAGATACAACGCTGAAACGCCCCTGAAACACTGCGATGATGCAACTCGCCATCAATGACAACCATTGACTTAGCCCGCCGGGTTACTTGCCTGGCCAGAGTTTCATCCTCAGGCAACTCTCCCCGGGTTATATAAGCTAGATATGGCATTGTCCAGTCTGGTATGACATGAAGAGCCGCCACCAGTCGTGCCTCCGGGTCAGGGATAGCCAAGTCCTCCTCTGTAGGCAACTTGACCGAAGGGTTATACAGGACATCCAGGAAAGTGTTAGGCGGCACCGGCTTTCGCTGAGAGCCTAGCCGGCTTAACGCATCAGCCGCCTCGTTCCTCCTGCGATCAATATGCTCCACTTGGTATCCCTGGAAGTGCCCAGCAATGGCATCCACCTCGCGGCGATAAGCCGCCATTAGAGGATCCTTAGAATCCCAGGTGCCCGACACTTGTTGAGCCACCAAATCTGAGTCCCCAAAGCATCTTACCCGGCTTAAGCTCATCTCCTTAGCCACCCGAAGACCGTGGAGCAAAGCTTCGTATTCAGCCGCATTGTTAGTGCAAGGAAACATCAACCGTAGCACATAATGGAACTTGTCACCTTTTGGGGAAGCCAATACAACACCAGCCCCCGAGCCCTCCAACTGTCTGGACCCGTCGAAGTGGATAGTCCAATAAGTGTTATCCGGCTTTTGTTCAGGCACTTGAGACTCCGTCCAATCATTGATGAAATCCACCAAAGCCTGAGATTTAACAGCAGTGCGTGGCACATATTTGAGGCCATGAGGTCCAAGTTCTATAGCCCACTTAGCAATTCTTCCTGTAGCCTCTCTGTTCTGGATAATATCACCAAGGGGGGCAGAACTGACCACAGTGATGGGATGACCCTGAAAATAATGTTTGAGTTTCCGGCTTGCCATGAACACACCGTATACGAGCTTCTGCCAATGCGGGTACCGCTGCTTGGACTCAATGAGCACCTCGCTGACATAATAAACCGGCCGCTGAACCGGATGCTCCTTACCCGCCTCCTTGCGCTCCACAACAATAGCCACGCTGACAGCTCGTGCATTTGCCGCTACATATAGTAGCAAGGGCTCCTTATCAATCGGAGCAGCAAGGACGGGGGGCTCTGCCAGTTGCTTTTTCAAATCCTCAAAAGCAGTGTTAGCTGCATCATTCCAGACAAAGTTGTCAGTTTTCTTCATCAACTGATATAAGGGCATAGCCTTCTCACCCAAACGGCTTATAAACCGGCTTAAAGCAGCGATGCGACCCGCCAAACGCTGAACGTCATTTACACACGCCGGCTTAGCCAGGGAAGTGATGGCCTTGATCTTCTCCGGGTTAGCCTCAATGCCTCTGTCAGAAACCAAGAAGCCCAATAGTTTGCCTGCAGGAACACCAAAACACACTTGGCCGGATTAAGCATCATCTTATAGACCCGGAGATTATCGAAGGTTTCCCTTAAGTCATCTATCAGAGTTTCCTCCTTGATCGATTTAACCACAATATCATCCACGTAGGCGTGAACATTGCGCCCGATCTGTTTATGAAGACAATTCTGCACACAACGCTGGTAATTCGCCTGTGCACACTTGAGTCCAAAAGGCATAGACACATAGCAGAAGGCTCCAAAGGGAGTGATGAACGCCGTCTTCTCCTGGTCCTTAACTGCCATCTTAATCTGATGATACCCGGAATAGGCATCCAAAAAACTTAAGCGTGCACAACCTGCCGTAGCATCAATGATTTGATCAATATGGGGGAGAGCAAAAGGATCAGCCGGACACGCCTTGTTCAAGTCCGTGTAGTCCACACACATCCTCCAGGTGCCGTTCTTCTTGAGTACGAGCACCGGGTTAGCCAACCACTCCGGGTGAAAAACCTCAACAATGAACCCGGCCGCCAAGAGCCGGGCCACTTCTTCACCGATAGCTTTCCGCCTCTCTTCGTTAAACCGTCGAAGGAACTGTCTGACCGGCTTAAATTTTGGGTCAATATTGAGAGTGTGCTCAGCGAGTTCTCTAGGTACACCTGGCATGTCAGAAGGTTTCCACGCGAAGATGTCCCTATTCTCACGGATGAACTCGATGAGCGCGCTTTCCTATTTCGGGTCCAGATTTGCACTGATGCTAAACTGCTGAGACGAGTCACCTGGAACAAAATCAACAAGCTTAGTCCCATCAGCTGATTTAAATTTCATTGCTGGTTCATTCTCTGTGGTTGGCTTTTTCAGAGAGGTCATATCTGTTGGGTCAACATTGTCTTTATAAAATTTCAACTCTTCTGTGGCACAAACAGACTCTGCATAAGCCGCGTCACCTTCCTCACACTCCAGAGCCACTTTCCGGCTACCGTGAACCGTAATGGTCCCATTGTGACCCGGCATCTTGAGCTGTAAGTACACATAACACGGCCGTTCCATGAACTTGGCGTAAGCCGGCCGTCCAAATATAGCGTGATATGGACTTCTTATCTTGACCACCTCAAAGGTCAACTTCTCCACCCTGTAGTTGTTCTCAACCCCGAAAGCCACTTCCATCTCAATCTTGCCAAATGGATAAGCCGATTTACCAGGTACCACACCATGGAAGATAGTATTTGACTGGCTGAGGTTCTTATCGACTAGCCCCATGCGACGGAAAGTCTCATAATAGAGGATGTTGATGCTGCTGCCTCCATCCATGAGTACTTTTGTGAACTTATAACCTCCCACCTGAGGAGCCACCACTAAGGCCAGGTGGCCCGGGTTATCCACCCGGGGGGGTGATCCTCCCTACTCCACACTATGGGCTGCTCAGACCACCGTAAGTAGCGTGGAACCACCGGCTCCACAGCATTAACAGCCCTCTTGTGAAGCTTCTCGTCTCGTTTGCACAAACTAGTTGTGAACACATGATACTGTCCACCGCTAAGCTGCTTCGGGTTGGTCTGATAACCCCCCTGCTGCTGTTGATGACCCTGACCAGACTGTTGATTAAAGCCCCCTTGACCGTTCTGAGGACCAGAATTTGAACCGCCGCCCGGGCCATGAAAGCCGCCGGCGCCTGAGCCGCCACCCGGCCCACTGTAGTTTTTGAAGGCCTTCATGATAGCACAATCCTTCCACAGATGAGTCGCTGGCTTCTCTCTAGAGCCGTGTCTCGGACAGGGTTCGTTCAACAGCTGCTCCAAAGAAGGTCCTGACCCGCCGCCTCGGAGAGGGGGCCTCCCCTTGCGTCGCTGGTTATTACCTTGAGAGTTGGTGTTGGCTACAAACTCTAGGCTGCCGTCGGCCTTACGCTTGCCTCCTCCTTGGTTCCCCGGGTTAAACTGGGGACCCTTGCCGTTGCCATTCTTCTTTCCCTTCCCTGCCCTTTCATCGTCTGAAGGGGGATCCTTGGTACCATCGGAATCGGCGTACTTGACAAGAGCCGCCATTAGGGTACCCATGTCGGTGCAGTCACGCTTGAGCCACCCAAGCTTCATCTTGAGAGGCACAAAGCGACAGTTTTGTTCCAACATTAAGACTGCAGAGCCGGCATCCATCTTATCTGATGAATGTATGATTTCCTTGACCCGGCGAACCCAATGGGTCGTGGACTCACCCTCCTGCTGCTTACAGTTAGTCAAATCCACAATTGACATAGACTGCCTGTAGGTATCTTTGAAGTTTTGAATGAACCGGGCTTTCAGCTCGGCCCAAGACCCAATGGAGTTCGGTGGTAACCCTTTCAACCACGTGCGGGCAGTTCCATCTAACATCATGGTAAAATATTTGGCCATGGCCGCCTCACTAACCTCCAGCAATTCCATGGCCATCTCATAACTCTCAATCCAGGCTGCAGGCTGTAAGTCCGCTATATAGTTAGGCACCTTCCTAGGGCCCTTGAAGTCCTTAGGCAGACGTTCATTATGGATGGATGGTACCAAACAAGGGACACCCCCGGTCCTAGTAGAAATTCCCACATCAACGGACGTCGTTGGATACGCCGGGGGGGTCTGGTAGGCCGTCAATTGAGGCGCCTGCTCCGCCTCTCGGCGCGTTTGGTCTGTTGCGTAGAAGGCTCCATTATGAGCCGGGCCATGGCCAGGGGGCGGGTCATGGCGTCGGACGTTACTTGAGCCGGTCGCTGAGACCATGTGCCGGCTATAACTCGGGCTCTGGCCTGGTCGAGGGGTTGAGTGGATCCTGTCCCGGCTGTAGGAGTATGCCTCTTGCTGCGCTAGTGCTGTCTGAAGCAGCTCCCTGACCCGGCGGGTTTCAATAGCCGTTGGGGAGTCGCCGTCAACTGGGAGAGCCGCCAGCCGTGCTGCCGCAGCGACCATGTTCTCCAGCGGGTTATTATAATGACCCGGGGGTATTGGCACATACTGAGGCGGGGCAGGAGGCACCTGGGGAGGCCCCATCCCTCGTGACTGAATAAGGGGTCCAACCCCGGGTGCTGTGACCCCTGGCGGGTTACTGGATCCTGCACCCGGTGTGTTGAAGAGATTGCGTGGATCGTAGACTGGCGGGAGTCGAGACTGGGCCTTCTGATGCCTCCTTCTCATGACCTCATTGGCCGCGTTCTGATCCATCGTGAGCTGGAAGGACTGCGCCTGAATCAGCTGAGTCCGGGCGTCGAGAGCCGCCCGCTCCGCAGCCAGCCTGATCCCTTCTGCTGCAAGATCCTCTTTAGCTTTTATCAGATCCAATTTCAACTGTGCCACCTCCGCATCATGCTGGGCTTGAGCCGCCGGGTCAACCGTGGCGGTTAACAGGGCCGTCATCTTGTCCGTGAGATCCATCAGCACCTGAGCCGGGGAAGGCACCGGGTTTCCTGCTCCAGCAGCAGGGTTCTGAACAGGCTGCGCACCAGCCATAAAAACTCCAACCTAACTTGGCGGCTCGAAAAGGTCCGGAATACTGTCACCGTCGGAATAACCTATGAGCCTGCCATCTTGAAGTTGGTACAATGAGTTTGACTCATCAGTGGCCGATTCGCCGTCAGAGCCGGCGGCCGCCTCATCATCGGACCCGGATGGATCAGCGGGCCCTTCATGGATGCGTCCCACAAAGGCACGCCTTAAGGCAGGCCGGGCCCGGGCGGGTCGTGCACGCTGAGCCGTTTCGATGAGACCGGCGCAGAGATTCGGCTCGGGGCCCGGCTCACCGATCTTGCCAATGAAGACATGAATTCCGCCAAAGGGGACCCGGTACCCGTACTCAATTGAGCCGGCGCCGGGGCCCCAGTCCTTGTCGTCGATGTAGAGCTTGCCGCGACGACTCTTGGTCATCCAGCCTACGGCGTATCCCTTGAGCCCTTCGAAGCTGCCCTTCAAGAACTCAAATCCACCGTGCGGAAGCCCCACGGTGGGCGCCAACTGTCGTGGAATTGTCACGGCACATGTCCTTGAGCTAGGACTTAGTCGTGGAGCCATCGCAACTAGGAAGCTTGAAAGGGTTATGCGGGACAAGGAACACGAGGGTTATACTGGTTCAGCCCCTTACGGTGAAGGTAAAAGCTTACGTCCAGTTCGAGGTGTTATTGATTAGGGTTACGATCGCCAGGGAGCTAAACAGCTATGACCGGTTCTCGATGAGGTTGTTGTTGTCCCTAAGCCGCTGCCGGGTCCTCCCTTTATATAGGGAGGCTGACACCCAGCAGCCCTTAGAGTCCCGGCCGGCTCATAAGAGCGTCCGGCTCGGACTCTAAACAATACTTGCCTTACACTACAAGTCTACTATAACAATGATGATAACTACGGGCTTTAAGCCATATCCGGGTCTCAGCCCACCTCTGGCCCATTATCTTGAAACTTGGCTCCGGGCTTCTGGCAACGATCCTACGAGTAACCCGGCCCCTCCCGGCGGGTGACTCTAAGGTCTATATCCTCAACACAAGGTATCCCAGTTACGCTTGTAATCTGTCGGTTCGTGATACATGCCTCCACTAGTGGTTTTTCTTTCTGGATGTAAATGACTTGATGCCAATATTATACATCTATAAATTAAATTAAATGGTACAAAGTCCAAGCAGGGGCTTAAACTTCGATAAGAGTGCAGTCATGGCCTTGGGATACTCCCAAGATGAGCGGCAGAGCATCGCGGACTGCCTTAATTGCCAGCTCGGGCACTTCCCCACGACTTATTTGGGGATCCCCATTAGCGACACGAGACTCACGGTGGCCGAGCTACGCCCGCGGTGGGTAAGCTTCAGCACCGCATTGAGCCCTGGCAGGGCCGGTGGCTCTCGAAGGCAGCACTGACGGTGCTCATTAACTCGTCCCTCTCCAGCCTGCTCTTATTCATCATGAGCTTCTACAGCCTGCCGGAGACTTTGCACCATGAGATCGCTACTGTTTAGGGGCGCTTCTTCTGGGCAAGGGAGAGCGATAAACAGAAGTACCACATGGTTAGGTGGACGGAGATCTGTAAGCCTCGCGATCAAGGCGGACTTGGGATCATGTCCTCCAAACGCATGAACATCGCCCTCCTGGCTAGGTGGCTTTGGTGGATTGCAAACAGAGAGGGTGGCTTGTGGCTGCGCATCATCCAGCAAAAATACCTACATGGCCGGCCTCTCGCCTTCTACCAACAGTCTGGTGGCTCCTAGTTCTGGCAATCCATCATACAGCTCCTCCTGGTCCTCCGCATCGGGACCTCAATTTCGGTGGGATCTGGCACAACCACGCTGTTTTGGTTCGGTAGATGGGCTAGGGACACCCCTTTCGCGGCTCGCTTCCCTGACCTGTTCACCATCGCGGTTGATCCGCGGATTTCTGTCACCTTGCTGACTTACGGCAACTCGCGTTCCGGAGACCTTTTGTCCCGACGGAGAATGTTGATTGGCACGACCTGCTAGACTGCATCGCTCCGCACGAGCCTGATCTTGAGATAGGGGATGACCGTCTAGACGCCATCTGGACAATTTTCCTCTAAATCTCTCTACCGGGGCATAGCCCCTTTGCCGGGTCCTGAGGCTCTCACTTCCATCTGGGAGATCCGGCTCCCCTTGAAGATTAGGATCTTCCTCTGGCAATGGATTCACGACCGCCTCCCATCCGGCGTGGAGGTCCTGAAGCGCAACGGCCCTGGTGATGGGCGTTGCCCGCTCTGCGGGCCTGAAGAGGATTCGAACCATATCTTCTTCACCTGTGTGTCTGCGCAGTTCCTATGGAGCTGTTTCCGCGAAATAGTGGGTGGAAGCTGAGACCACAACACCTTCCCCTCCCTTTTTGCCGAACTCCAGGCGTTACCACCCTCATCGCGTCACATTAGGTGGCTGACCATCAGTGTGCTAGCCTGGACCCTGTGGACTGTTAGGAATAAGCTTGTGATTCAGCATATCCCTCTTCGTCGCGCTACTGACGCTTTGTTCAAAGGGTCTGGTTACTTGCAGCTTTGGCGGCCGCTTAGCCGCTCTAAGGAGAGAGACACCATCACATCCATCATCACCTAGCTTCGCGCGATGGCTCTCCGGATGGGTTCACCGCTTCCCCCC